>NC_091790.1:185877500-186125000 GCF_041296235.1 Equus asinus
TCTAACTATGGCCTAAACAGACATGGTTGATACATCTAAACAGTCATGGCCCTGCCCTTGATGAGTGGGTATTCTGAATAAAAGAACACACGACTTGGACATCAGACATATCTGCAGTGATGAAGGCCAAGGTTGAAGAGATTTGCTCTTTGACCACTCCCTTTCTATGCCCCTCCCCTCAACAAGCATATGAGCAGTGACTTTTCTAGGAGATGGTGGTTCCTGAGAGTGATGAGCTAAAATCAGAAGTGACTCCACTTCTGGTATTACTGCCTTTTGGGAAGCAAAGTTTGGAGGAAAGATTGAAGGACATCAAAATAGTATAAGGGAATACAACATGCCCCCAATATTCTCTGGGGGAGGCTTGACTTCCAAATAGTCTTTAAGTCCTTCCTGGGGAAGTGGAGGCAGCTCTACTAGATATTTAGGTGTCAGACTTTGGATATACCAGATCCTTACTGTGGGTTTTAGTGGCTCTAGAATATGGATCAACAACCTTTTGCTCCTAAATAATGCAGACAAGAGCCAGCCTTTTTTGGATGATCCTGGGCAGACCTCACATTTAGCTGGGGAGAAGAAGACAACAGAAAAATGAACAACAGGACTGTATTGGGTGGGGCCTGAGCTGGACAACCTCTAAAGTTCCTTCCACACATGAGTGTCTGTGCTTCTGTAAATAATTGAGTAGAAAGGAAAAAAGAGATAAATATGAAAGTGATGTGTGTGGGGAGATGTAGAAGTGGGCCAGTACCAATTTCCCAGGGTGACCTGGCTTCTCCATCTCACCTGCCTGCCCCCCCAACAGTGCACTGAGGATCAGCTCCAGTTTGATGCAAAGGCCAAGGCCAGATACCTTACCAGTTTCCAACTCTGGAGGCAGCTCTGCAGACCAAGCAACAGTTCCTCTCTTCTTTCGCCCTAATCCCTGAAGCTTCTCAGCGGATGCAGCCAACCTCCCCTTGGGTCTGCTCTCCACCATTATATAGATAGAAGGCCACATGAGTCATCCCTCTGCCCTCCAGAACTGCATATGCCCACGAGGTCAGCTGCTAGCACAGAGTCCAGAGCATGGAAGACCTCACAAAAGGTTTGCCAGAATGATTTGAATTGCTCTGCCTCAACAGGGCAAATCATTTATGGCAATGCTTCCAAAATTTAGTGGGCATGAGAATCATCTGGGCAGGGTGTTAAAATGCACATTCCTGGCCCCATCCACAGAGATTGTGATCCAGCACATCTGGAGTGGGACCCAGAGATTCCACATTTTTAACAAGCTTTCCAGTTGGTTCCATACAAATCATAGCATGCCATTCTTTTGTGTGATATGGAAGCCATGACTTTTGGACCATGGAGATTCTCCTCTAACTTATTCATTAGTGGAAGGTGCTCCTGCATGCCTGGCATGAGAGTAGGGACCTGGGTTGTGACTCTGTCTTCCCGCTTCTCCCGGGACTCCATTGTACTGGACTGAGCCTGATTTTAAAGGCTCTCCTGTAGCGGAACCAGGGCCTCCTGTCACTCATCTATTCCCTAACCTGTCCTGTCCTAAGTATCTCACCCCCCAGGCTCAGTATTTGGAAAGAATAACTGCTCGGGTTGGCTGTAGCAGCCAAAGTTTGGAGTTTTCTGTCCCTAGTGAGCCCCTTCTCCACTAGGACAGTCACAGCACAGGAGGTTTTCATGAGAGCTCACCCTTTCCCCTTGTGAGGAGGTCGGGCCCATCTCCTCCCTCATGTTGGCTCTGAGACAAGGGCATTCATAAACAGGTTAGATTGGAGACTGGCCATTTGGGAAGCAAATTCCTTTGGAGGAGATTCAGAATGATCCATACCCTATGCCCTTCACATTGATGACCTGCTGGCTGAGGGAAGAGCATGGGTCTTATGTCCACTGTCCCTCCCTCAGCGGGCAGAAGGGCAACACGAGATTCATGGGCAGGGTGGTTTGTGGAGACACTGTTTGCTATAGGAGACAAAGCTGAGATGAACCCTGACGTATCAGGACCTTGGCGGCAGCCTTCTCAGTGCTGAGCCTTGTTTAGCATTAGCCAAGACCTCATGTCACAGGTCTGAAGCCAGGCAGGTCCACGGGAGGCAGGATTCTTAAGTGTGCCCTCTGGGATATCCACTGGACAAGGAAGCCTTAGAGCTTTGCCAGCCTTCAGCAATCTCCCCAGAGCTGTGGGCTGGCCTCTGGGTGGGAGTGGAGAAGTTGAAGGACTGTTACCCAAGGATTCTCCCTGAGGTCTGAGGACCTCCCTCTCAGGCTGTGTCTGAACCCATCAGCTTGCGTGTTGTTCTAATGAAACAGATTGAAGGGTTGGCTCTCAATTCATTATTTTATGGATGTCTACTGACTTGCATTTTATAGGTGGGCCACATTTTTTTATGTCTCAGTTTGCTCCTGTATAAAATAGGAAAAAACCATCCCTGAATAATTATCCTGATGATAATAATAATAATAATAACAATAATGCATCCAACAAGTAGTTGTGAGCACCGATGACATGCCAGGTACTGTTTAATGGCTCTAGGGATGTAGAAGTGAACAAAATCTTGTCCTCACGGAGCTTATATTCTAAAAAGAGAAAGAGAAAATAAAAACATAGAAATAATATTTAGTGCATCAGAACGTGATCTATTTTAGGAAGAGAAATGAAGCAGGAATGGAGGTAGGGCATAGCAGAGAGGGAGGTGCTATTTCATAGATTGTGGTCAGGGAAGGCCTCCTTGGTAACCTGAAGAGAGTGAGGAAGCCAGCCATGCGGTTATCTGGGAGAAAGCTTCCAAGGTTAGGAAATAGCAAATGAAGCAGCCCTGAGGCATGAGTATGCTCACCAAAGCAAAGATGCCAGTGTGGTCAGATAATAGTAATGAGAGCAACAATAATAACAACCAAACCATTTATGGGCTACTTTCTATGTTCCTAGTGCTGTGCTAAGTGGTTTGTAGATGTCCTATTTTTCAGTCCTCACTAATACAATGAGGTAGATACTATTATCATCTTTTTTTTTTTCAGATGAGGGATCTGAAGTTTAGGAAGGTTACATAACTTGCCCAAGGTTATACGGCTACTATGTGGGGGAGCTTAGCACAGACTGCTTGACTTCAGGGCCTGCTCTCTTAGTCATCAAATGGCAGAGGCTGGGAAGAGTTTGCAGTTGTTGCCAAATGCAATCAGCTTCTTAGAGAGGGCAGGGAGCTGTGTAGACGTGTAGTGGAGGGATGGGGTGCTTTCCCTTCTCTTTCTCTACTGGCTCATCAGTGAATATGTTAGTATAATACAGTCAATCTTTATGGACACCCAGACACGGTGGTCCTCAGTGGACCTTAGGGAAGAAGCATTAGAGACAAGAGAAAGAACCAGGGGCCCCACGGCTGAGTATGGAGAGAATGATTATATTTTCCCGTCTGCCCCTCCTGGGTTTCTCTCCCTTCTGCAGCCTCGGGCGCTGGCCGTGGTGCTGAATGCTGATACACCGAATGCGGAGAGAAGTCATCTGTGGCTGGTGATTTTAGCTAGTGCAGCAGTCAGCATGGGAGGTGTTTGTGTGCCTCATGCAGGATATTGATGTGGACAGGTGATGAGAGCTGAAAGAAAGAATGTGTGGCAGAAGTGAGGGTTGGCTAGCCCATTTCTGATTCCAAGATTGGTCCATGGTGAACTATACATAATGGTCTTAGTGGTCCAATCCTGGGGTGATGCTTGCTAGGTGGCTGCCCCAGGATGGCAGCTGGGAGCACCCACGAGCCTCCTACTGCCCAGTGGTGATTACTGTTTGTATAAGCAAGGCTGCCTTTTCTGTGATCCCAGACCACGTACATTTCCACCTGTGTGCTTCAGTTTTGTTTCTCTATCTAAAAATGTTCCATACCTGATATAAATTGCCATTGACTTCTTGAAATCATATTAACTAGTTTTCTTTTGAAGAACAATTGTATATGTAGCTTATTTCACACAACCTAACAGTCACCTATTCTTATTCTATCGTCTAATCAATATTTTCTTGAGGTCACAGAAGTTATTCTTTCCTCCTTTTGTACTTTCCACTGCACAGTTCTGAATATATGATAGATTCACAAAAATATCAGACCCTTTTGGGTCTCAGTGCATTTCAAAATCTCCTTGTACCTTTCCTGGATCTCTTTTGCACAAGAGTCGTGCCCGGCTTTGTAGGGCTAAAATCTCATCTGTTAAGCCAGTTTATTTTTTAAGAAGTCAGATAGCCATATATTGTAGAGGAGGGGTAGAGAAATGTGGCTGAATGATGCAGAGTCAACGGTGAGTAAAATAAAAGAGAGAGTATTTATGCTTCTTAGCAAGGAGAGTAATATGCTGCCTTTTGTGGGATAATTACGAAAACTATGGATTGCTTTGGCTTGTTTCAAACTGCTGCCCCAGATGGCAGCCTGCCAGGTTATTGGTCTTCTATGATGCATAGATCAATCACTTGAGTTATTGGCATTTGGCCATATCTTTTTTTAAAGTGGATACTACCTCATTCTTGTAGTTCTTTGGCCTGGATATTTGAGTAGAGCCTGCAAGCACTATCCTGCCTTGGAAGAATCCAGATTTATACTCTCTTGGAGCCAGAGAGAAAGGAGCAGAATGGAAAAAGGTGACTGATCAGCGTGACCCCTCCCCCACCACAGCTGTCCCACATGGTGACCCAGGTAAATGCTGCTAATCTCTTCCTCCACCATCTTTCTCAGGGACTTGGCAGCTCCTTTTGTAACTTGGACAGCATCGATGTCCTAAGTAACAGAAGTTTTTCTCAGCTCTGGGAGAAACTTGCAGATGTTTGATGACTGTGGGAATATCACAGAAAAATCATTAAACTTTCCAGCATGGCTGGGCCAAATATTAATCATCTGTCAGCCAGGAATCTCAGTGAGCAGGAAGGAGAGATGAGTAGGGGGTGGAGTGAGAGGCTGAGAGAGAGCACTTCAGGAGCTAGGTAGAATGAGGCGTAGAAGGCAAGGGAGGAGGAAGGAATGATGAGAAGATAGCCGAGTGGGAAGAGAAGCAGATGAATTGGAGAGGAATGTGAAAGAAATGAAAGAAGTGTATGAAAAATGAAGGGGGTTGGGAGAGAATGCAAGATAGATGTGAAAATTCTTTGAATAGAATAAGGTTCTGGACACATGCAGTATCGTTACAGGTAGGCGTACAGAGGTATGGGAGAGGGGACGGCAGAAAGAGTGGAGAAAGAAGAAAAACAAGGATGGACGTGGAGATAGACTGAGAACAGACAGGCAGAGGCAGACATACACAGACAAAAAGGAAATGAATATTCCAGGGCCAAAGGAAACCAAGGACTACAGATATTGTGACATCAACAGAAGGCAGAGACTGCAAGACAAAAGACAACTTAAGCCATTTTCTGGTCTGTTAAGTCACCCGCGGCACCACAATGTGCTGGGAAATGATGTCCGCCTGTGATCATTGTTTACTTAGAAAGCCGGCTGACATGAGAAGACATTAACACAATAGGATGGAAAATTGCTAATAAAACAAAAATCCCTGCCGTTAGGTTTTCATAGCCTAATTATTCAGCACGTTACTCACTAATGGCACGAGACATTACAGTGCTAATGTGCAGTCTGCATATGTCAGAGGAGGAAGGATTGGAGGGACTTTTCCTCTCTGCAGTTGGAGAAATTCCCTATTCACAGATGGAAGACGGTTGAGATGAGAGGGGCACTGGTGGCCAGGGAAGGGAGGCAGCCATAGACTTTTCTAGACCTGCACAGGAATTAGAGCCCCAGGGCTTGTTCCTCGGTACTAAACAAAGCACCATGGGCCCTTCCAATCCAAGCTGCTCTCCGCCTCTGCCATGTGTCCCTCTCATTTGAGGATCACGTTACTGATGGTGATTAAGATTTGAGCACAAATGACAAGAAGCAAAAGCTGTCTCTAAGTGAACTCCATAACTGTGGAAACCTGACTTTGTTTACTTGGTTACTTGGCATCGTCTGATCACAATCGGATTCAAATCATATGGAGTTAATTCACACTTATTGCTGCTTTTATTTGTAAATCTGTTCTGTTGTTTTAAAAGGCATTCTGATTGTCCTTGACAAAGTAAAAAGATCCTGGAGTCAGAGACTGTGTCTTCTACTTTCTTAAAGATTCCTTATTATGTCTGTCCATGGATCATTAGATCCAGGCATCCATTCACCAATGGTTGAATGACTATTCCTGAGCCACATGATGGAATGCAAAAAAAAAAAGCACAGACCAGCATTTTCCTCAAGATACTCATGGACTCTTGGTGGAGAATGGGGTGGGTATGCATATTACAAAGGTGTTCAACCAAGGAGAGGCTGAATGTCCTCAGCAAGTCTCCCCTTCCTGGAGGATAGGAGAAGAGCTGTACACTGGAGGAGCGATTCTATCTTCTTCAGCCTTAGATGATCTTGGAGCCGTAACCCATTTTCAAGATGGGCAGTTTGAGGATGGAAGGGCTATCTGAATGGGCATGTGCATGCATGTGTTTGTGTGTTGCTTGAGCCTATCTCCCCACCACGGTAGGCTCTGGTAGGTGTAGCATTAGTCTCTTCCCCTTCTTCTCTCCTATGGAAACATAAATCCCTTTTCTAACAACAAGCTTATTTCATGTCGATCCAGTGAGATCAGAATACAGTGATCATGGTGATTTGTTCAAGGATTTCCATGTAACCTAGGCTGGATCAATCAGCATCCTTTTGTACTTTTGCTAGAACCAGTGGCAGAAGTATTCTCTGTGTCTCTGTCACTCTCTTTTCCTGCAAGAACTAACTATCTGAGATGGGTTGAACTCACTATGTTTACAGGTGCAGGTGGTCAATTTTGTAGCATGTGAGGGAAAATTACCTGAGAATTAAGTCAACATTGAAAAGCAAAGTCAATAGACAGAGACAGAGAGAGAGACATCTGATGACATTGTTCAAATCAATCCCTGAATCTAGACATTTCTGAAACGTGCCCCGCCCTTTGGACTTCCTGGTTATACAGATCAGCTCATTCTTTTTTTTTTTTTGGTTTAAGCTGGTTGGAGTTAAATTTTCTCACACGCACATGAAGTGGTCCTTAGGAATACCTTTTCTTCCACTTAACTCAGCTTTAGGATGCTTAAGGCATTCTTGGCCACCCTGAACAGAATAAAACTTTATAATTCTTTACAAGGAACGTGTCCTTTTGTAGCCTGCCATCTGCTTTGGTGGCGGCAGGTGAAGAGACAGGTCAAGCAGCTTGCTGAGCAATACTCAATGGAGTGAAATCTGCTACTGAGGTCCTTGATCTCCTTACCTACAGAGGCTTTTTGAAATACACACTTCTCTCAGCATTCCTTCTGTCTCGCTTTGGACTATTTCCCTCTTGTAAATTGATACTGAGGGTATGAAGCCAAGGGAGATCTTCATAAAAGAGCTAAGTTTTTCAGGAGGGATTTCAGAGTGAGGAAGCAATTAAGTAGATGGGGCTTGCTGGAGGTAGAGCCATGCCACTCACAGAGCCTCTGTCTCAGAGCAGCAGTGTTTCCTTACACACTGGCCCTGAAGTTCCCTGTGCACAACCGTCTTGCCCTGTATCCTTGTGATGATGTTGGGCCGGGGGGAGGAACTAGGAAGCAAGGAGTGGTAGTCATTAGAAGTAATGACTGGTATTCTGATTTCTTTTCTGGGCACATGGTAAGAGTTCATTACCTACCTCCTTAAAGGTTTGTGTGGCTGAATGACTTGCTCACAGTGAAATGAGAGCAGAAGTAATGCACTCATTCTGGGAGAAAGCTTTAAGGACTACGGCATGGTTTTCTACATTATTTCTGGCATGGTACCAGGTGATATTCAAGATGGGGAGGTTCCATCAACCAGGCTGTCCCCAGTGAGGAAAAGGTAACCATCCTGGCATGGACATGAAGCATGAGCAAGAGAGAATCATTGTTGCTTTAAGCCACTAACGATGTTTATAACTGTGGAAAAACTAGCCTATCCTATTGGTAAATGGGGACAAAGGATTTTGTGAGTGTAGCAGTTATGGTTCTTAATTTTCAGCTACAGAGATCAAATCTGGTTAATTTAAGCAGAAAGGGAATTTATTAAAAGGAATATTGGGTAGTTCAAAATAACTTCAGGAGACCTGGAGTACCTGGATTGTAGGCTACCCACCTGACAACAGTCTTCCAAATCATGCAACAAAACTAAGGCAGCAAAGACATCACTGTTGCTGCCACGGGGCACTAACACTGCAGGTTGCTCTGCACCAGCCAACTGCCAGCACTGGATGCTGCCTTGGGAAACTGAAAGTAGGTGCTGCCACACATGGACAGAATGGGTTCTCTCAGCTCCTCCCTCTTCACAGTCTTGCTTCTAATATAAAGTCTGAGAGGGTTCATGTAGGGTAGTTCAACCAAATGACAGCGTCTGCTGCACTTTGTTACAGGGATGTAACTGGAAGACCACTAGGCTACAAGATGACTAGGGATAGAGTTCAGACTCTCAGCGAGGTGAGCCTGAGCAGGTCTCTTTACCTTTGTGAGCTTGTAGGGTAGCATGAGGATGAAAGGAGACCAGGGCTTTGAAAGCTCTAAAACTCTCCATAAACGTATGTTATTATGTGTTTGTGTGTTCAGATATGGGAAGTCAAGAGCCCAGCAATGAACCCAGGACTAGGCACATGTTGGTCACTCAATATTTAGCAGATAAAACATCTAAATTTGTCCAGGTTAAAGACCTTAGCCTCTCAGTACCCATCTATCTCCCCCTATGGAATGTAAGCTAGGGATTTTTGTTTGCTTTGTTCAAGGAGATAGCCCCACAACTAGAACAAGGCCCAGAAGAGTGAGCCCACAGTAAATATTTGTTGAGTGAGTGAATGAGCAGGTGAATGAAGGAATCTCTTTATTCTGTCAACTGAGACCGGAATTTTCCTAGCCTAGACCCTTCCTTCTATGTTCATCCAAGGATTTTCTTCCTGACTCAGTTCTACCTTTCTTCAGCTTTCGTGAAGGGGCTACAAAAAAAAAAAAAGCTTGCAACTGTCCAAGAAACCAGCTTATGTCATTGTTTCTCCAGGTCTTAGGATAAGGACCTGCTGGCTGCTTTGGAAGGAAGCTGGCCCCAGTCTCCAAAATTCCCCCTTTTAGCCCACTACCCAATTATTTCTTTGCCTTTTTAGCTATAGTTTTCTTTTTCCAGTCTTGGTTCTGAGTTTCCCATTGCTCAATTGGTCCCTAGCAGAACTAGTCTAACTATATGACTTTCTGCCTCTTAGTGACAGTTACCAGCCCATCGAGGAACTGTCATTTGACTTATTCCAGGGTCATACACAAAAGTCATAGAGAAGATAAGGTGAAAACTGTTGGACCTAGAAAGAACTTTAGAAGACATCCAAACTTGCTTCTTTGGGGGAGCCTTTGCACTTTTCTGTTTCTTCTGCTTGTACAGCATCTCCCCTTGATCTTTCTATGGCTGGCTTCTTCTTCTTGTTGGAGGCCTCAGTATAAAGGTCACCTCCTCATATAGGTCTTCCCTGAGTACTCAATCTAAAGTGGCCACCCAGTACCTCTCCATCATAAGACTACATACACTTTATCTGCTCATTTCATATATGTGTTTATGAACTTATTGATCATGCAAGCAGAGGAATACCACCTTGCACATATCAGGAAATCAATAACTTTTGTTGAATGAATGAATCCAGTTCAAGTCCCTCTGGAAACTGAAGCCCAGAGATTTAAAGTTACCTTAAAAAGGTCACATAGTTCATTAATGGAAGGGCAAGGGCTGGAACCTGTAGCTCTTGACTCTTGTTCAGTGCTTTTCCTACCATACCTTTGTAACAATATAGGTAAGAATAATGAGAATTTCTTGAGTCCACACTATGTGTCAATCTCCATGCTAGTTACTCTCTACATATCAGTCAGTCTATCCTTATGATAACCCTACAAGGCTGATAGAATTCACAGTTGTATAAACAAGGATACAGAGTCTTTGGGGTTCTAAGTAACTTGCCAGGTATCACAGTGCTCCAGAGCAAGAGTTGGGATCTGAACCAGCTTGGTCTGACTTTCAAATGTTTTGTACCACCTCAGCTGCCTGCCCCCCTTCAGACAGCATTTGCTGTTTATTAGTACTTCTGTACAGTAACCCTAAGCAGTGAATAAGAGGGAAATTTCAGGCACTAGGGAAGGCTGACAGAAGGCATGGGGTAAGGAGGCTATGAGGCTTTCCCTTTGCCCTTCAAATCACACTAGAGAGGTGACATCTCTCTCTTTGTCTGCTCAGCTCCACTCTCTTTTCTCCGTGAGAGGACAAAGAAAGTTGGGATAAATGTAACTGATGCCCAAATGGCTAGAAAATAAACTATCGTGTCAATGATTTATACATTCCCAGATGCAGAACTCGTGGACTGAGTAATAACAGAGCTCATGAGCCCCTGGTTCGTCCCCCATCTGTTCACCCCTGTTTGTCCTAGCTCCACCCACTCTCTGTCCTCTGGGGCTGGTGCTGCACTTACTTGGCTGCCTCCTGACCTTGGACAAACTCAACCATCTCCTTTCTCTTGCTCTTTCTCCAGGCAGCAGAATATTTCTGGAGGAACCCCATAGTTCTCCTGACTGGCCTTGACACAATTCGTGTTCTCTTGCCTCAGTGGGCCCTCCCTGCAGCTCAGCAATCCTTTTGCTCTGCTGTGGTCACCAGCTCCTTCCCATCCTCCCTGTTGTAGTGGAGCCATCCGTGATGCATTCCCCAATACCCACCCAAATGCACATGCCTGGTTGGACAGCACAGAGGGAGCTGTAGGTCTGGGGAAAGGTTTCTCAGCCCTTGTAACAGCTTCTCTCTAACAGGTAGTGACAGTCAAGGAGGTGCTGGCAGCTCCCCAGGCCTGCATTATAAAAACCTAAAACTCACCCTGTGGACTCAAACTCCTGTACCTATGACTCTGATAAAGGATTTGAGGGTCATTGTGTCGAGAGTATCGTCTTCTTGCCTCCATCCTTTCCTTGCTATCTCATCTTCCTTCTTTCTTTCAATGGGAATCAAGCGCCTACTGTGTGTCAAACACTGTTCTAGCCTCTGTAGAAGGAAAGCTAAAGTCATTGATAGCCTGGAACTTCCATGTAAGTAATAGTTGACTTCTGCAACATCCCTTCTTAGGGTCCCTCCCGGGTCCCCTACATCCCTGATATGTATTTGTTGGCCTTTCTTGCATCAATGTATCCACATGCTCATTAAGCTTACTTATATTCTTGGGCTGAAACAAGCTCTTGGGGCTCAAGTCTAGTTCACTAAATTTCTCTTTCTGAGACAAGGAAGAACAAAGGCAAAGGCAATAAGGATGCAAGGAGAAGATACACCTGCTCAAGACAGAGACCCTCAAAGCAGCTCTTGTAGCAAACCAAACATTGAAAGTAATTTTGGTTGAGCTGAGATCTCCCTGGACTCAAGAGCACAGGTGTCGACAGATGAGAGGGAAGAATTATCTTGGAGATACAGTAATAAGATAATGCAGCGTGCATGACAACTTAGGGACCGAGCGTTTGTAAATATATTCATGTTTTCTTCCCAGTAAGATTGATTAAATACCCAAGCACAAAGTTCTAGTAAAAGAGAGATTGAAAGAGCAAGAGAGAGAAACGGGGAGTGAGCTGGAGAAGTTCTGGTAAAACATATCAACTCTGGACAAAGAATACTTCATCAAACACATAAACAGCCACAGCCTGATACATTAGAATCTGGAGGTACCATAAATTAACCTGCCAAGAAACTTTGCAAAAGGTCATATTTAACATTCATCAGCCTCTGGGAAGCAGTGTGTATTTTCATGGCTGAAAGAAAGAAAAAAGACTGCTCTTTTTGCATTGCATTTTCAAAATCACTTCCACATTATTCAGCAGGAGAGGAAAAACATTTCCAGTGATTTAGGGACAGAGAATTGATTCTGTTGTCACCCAGCCATCCCCTGAGTGTGATGTTGAGGCATATAAATGGAAGGGAACATCACCTGGACCCGACTGTCTGTTCACTTTCAGATTAAGTCCTTTCTTTTGCTTTCAACAGCACAGTGGTCTTATTTTGAAAAGTGCACACCCATAGATGGAGCGGTGCTTTGAGATCCACACAATGAAAGAGCAGCTCATGGGGAGGGTCATGGTCAGCAGAAAGTTGTAAGATGAAGAAAATGAATAATTACTCCAGTGGCGGCTGGTTTGGAAGACGAGCCTGCGTTCTTTCAGGCTACGGGACCTTGAGCCAGGGGTAAGACTGGGGTCATTCACTAGGACCGTATGAGGTGGTGGACTCACAAGTGCTGGGAATTAGTTCCCTCACCCCCTGATGGGTGTGATAACTCTTGTCTGTAGAACAGCTCGAGAATGAGCTTCTCTTCTGGCTGGGAAAGGTCTAGGATGAATTGAGAGCAGTGATTTTCTGTGTCTTCTCTCAGAATGCCCGTTTTCTAGTTCTGACTTTATATGGATGCTTCTGTCTTTATTCCTGGTTACTTCAGACTCTTCTCTATGCCTTTCTGTCAACTGCTTTTCCTAATTAGCAATTCTAATTTTCCATGAGACAGAGCGACATTAATATGTAGTTGATTCAACAAATATTTATGAAGCATTTGCTGTGTGTGTCAGGCTCCGTTCTAGGTGCTGAGGGTACAGCTGTGAACAAAAACAAACTTGAATTCCTGCCCTCATGACATGTAAATAAATAAACACAAGAAATGAATAAATAGCCTGGCGACTGACAAACATAATAAATAAATAGAGTGCATGGTAAGCAAGAAGGTGACAAGTGCTGTGGGAAGTCAGAGGAGGTGACAAGGTTGGGAGTGCCAAGGTGGATACAATTTTAAATAGGGTGGTAAAAGTAGGCCTCATTGAGAAGGTGGTATTTAAACAAAGCCTTGTAGGAGATGAGGGAGGAACCATTTGGATATTTGGGAAAGAGCATTTCAGGCAAGAGAACAGCAAGTGCAAAGGCCCTGAGGTTGAAATGTAGCTGGCCTGTTTGAGGAGCTGCAAGGAGGCTGTTGTGGTAGGAGCAGAATTGAGCAAGGGGGAAAGGGCGAGGGGAAGTCAAGCTAAAGGGTGATTGTGTAGGGCCCAGCAGGTCAATGTGAAGGACTTTGGCTTTTACTATGAAAGAAATGGGGCATCTTTGGAGGGTTTGGAGCAGAAGAGACACAATTTGACTTACGCATTGATTTACAAAGGTGCCCATCTCAGTGTTGCTCAGATCTGCTCTAATCAGAGAGGAAAAGGAATTCAACCTAAACCCACAGGCACTGAGGGAGGCTGCAGGCAATGTGGGGCCCTCCCAGAGCAGCTCCTCCTTCACCCTCTCTTTCCTTCCACAAAGTCTTTGTCAGCTCTTAGCAGCAAGGCATGGGCCAAGCGCTGAGGGGTGGGAAGATACCCATGCTGGACCGGGCTGGGCCCTGGGGCAGCGCAGCCATAGATGGGGAGCATCTGGAGATGCTCTCAGGGCTCCTGGATGGGAAGCAGGGGTGAGGGGTGACTTAATTTGCTGTCTCAAAGAGTGTAGCTGAAAGACTGAGACTGCTCCTCACCCTTGCAATGTCCACTCTCCCCTTCTTTGTAAACAAAACCTTGGTTTTTTCAGGTGTTGTCCAACTTCCCTTGCAGCCAGGGGCATATCCGATTATAAGCAAAAGTCACAGAATGGGGCTTCCAGGAAATCTTTTGAAAGAGGGCTGACTCTGCTGGAAGGAGTGCCTTGTTGCTCCTTGTTCCCACTTCATTTACTCTGATGACTGGAGCCCCTACAGCTATCTTGTGATCTTGAGGATGAAAGCCAAGAGCTCAAGATGGCAGAAAAATAGGGGTCTGGGTTCATGGGGCCCCCTTATCAGCACCGTGCTTCTCACACTTGGTCTTACTTATATGAGAGAATACACCCCTAATTTCTTTAAACCACTGTTATTAGTAGAGGAATGGAAGTCCTAACTGACAGAGAAAGTGACTTAGCTTTGAAGTCCTTTTGATCACCTGAAGATGAACATGGATGCAGAAATATAAGGAACTGAATTTGAGTCTTATGTTTCAGGTGAATTCTCTGGATGATTTTGGCCAAATTACTTAATAATAGTGATAACAGTTAGCATTAATTGTGCAATTACTTACTATGCTGAGTGCCGCCTTTAATTCATTATCCCATGTGAGCCTCACAAACCACGAGATGGGATAGGTTTTATTACATGCATTTTAAAGATGGAAAGAGAGATTCGTGGAGATTAGGTCAAAGACTATAGAGCAAGCAAGTTGTAGAGCTGGGTTACAAGCAAGTCCAAAGCCTGGTCCTTAACTACTGTGTAATACTCCTATTCATTTTCTTTGGACCTCAGTTTTCTCATCTGCACAATGGGTAGTAGGACTGGAGGGTGTTTGAACTCCCTTTTCAGCCCAGGAACTCCCTGGAATATATCTAGTCCTTTTTGTTCAGTCTTGCCATCTGAGCTTGACCTTGATGTCCCTAGTACCTCTCTCCATTCCCTACATTTCCAAATGGTCCCTTTGTCAGAGATGCTGGAATCTAAGCTTTGTCTGCTTCCTCCATCTTGAGAAGAGCGTCTCATTAGACAGCCCGAGAAAGCGGCCCCAGCCGGGGAGCGCAGCGGGTGTTCAGAGGATGTTCTGCAGGGGCCGCCTGCCCCAGCCTGCTCCAGCCGGCTGGAGAACCTTCTGTCAGCCACTGAGCCGGCTCACTGGGGGAGCCGCATCTCCTCACAGCCAGACAGTCTGTCTGTTCTGATGATCAAGGAGGGACTTGGTGAGAGCAGCAGTCGAGAGCCCTCCCAGGTGATAAAACTTCCCGGGGGCACTTGGGAGAGGTGGGCTGCTGGCAAAACGTGAAGAGCAACCTCTGCGCTGTGTAAATACATTTATGGGATGGAGCTGTTCCGTGGCCCTCTGGGGTCCATTTCCTGAGCTGTGTGGCAGGCACTGTCTTCCTCGGAACGATTGACAGGGCCGGTGGGGAAGCTAAGCAGACCTTGATTTCTTTCCTTGCGTTGGCACATTTACCTAATGAGCAGAAGGCACAGGCCGGGAAAGGCACTGAAACGGGGACCACAAGGGGCCTCAGAGCGGGAAACTCTTGCTCTGTTTGCAGTGTGGACAAGTTCTGCCCTCTTTCTCCACGTTCCAGTTCTCCTTGGTCCAGGTCTTGTAGGACCCTCATTTCCCTTCATGGGGCAAACGGGAAACTCCCTTTGGGGCTTGCCTGGGTTGGGGGGACATTGTTTGGCTGCTGCAATTAGGAAGACCTGTGCCTCTGGCTCATCTGGGAGGTGCTGTGGGGGCTGTGGGTGGGGTGAAGCAGATGGGTGTGAGGTGGTGGTGCCAACAGTGCAGGTGGGGTGGCAACGCCCCTCTATTCACTCAGAACCAGCCCCTTAGATTTAGATGGGATTCTGGAGTTCTTGATGGGTGCAGCTCAGCTGCCAAGGGGCACTCAGTGAGTCACAAAGGGAGAATGCAGCCCCTTAGCAATGGGCGTTGAGGGCACTCGACCAAGCCAGAATATTGAAATATTTCAGGTTCAGTCAAAGTTTCTGGCAGGTGCAAAAACATCCCTCTGGTTCAGCCTAGAGAAAGAAGAGGACTCAGGACCTGGTGTTCCCAATATGCTGGAGTGTGAGGGTCTCTGAGTTATTTCTGCCTCCTCCAGGGCTGAGGCTGGTGCCTCATTCTCCTTTCATTGTCCAGTAATTGGGCTTGAGTCCTTTCTCATGCGTGGGCCTGGGACTCCCAGTTCTTTGGCCTCTCTGTTTCTGGGGTGGGCTCTGGGTCAGGGCTTGCTGATGCGGGAGAGCATAGCTCTCAGCAAATCTACATGAACAGCTGGGAGGAAACTGCTGCGCTGCAGGAGGGGCCGTGGTTTGGCTGCTGCGCTCTTTTCTGAGATGGGCAGCCCCGTCATCCTTCTGTTTGGTATCCTGGGGAGGAAGAATTTCTGGTGCGGAGACATATTCAACTGCAGATTCCTGCCCTCCACGAGAAGTAGCAGAAGCTTCAGCTTTCGAGTCGTTCAAAGAGGGACTGGAGCAATCCCCGGGGATGAGCAGAGATGTGCTTTCCCCGCCAGCCTCCCTGGAGATGAGGTGCCTGACCCACTGGGCTGTTTCCACCTTGAATTTCTACAACTCGTCAGTTTGGTCTCTAGGGGAAGGAAGCCAGACAGCTAGGATTCTCTGCGCTGCGGCCCCTGGGATAGCTATTGCTACAATGTTGGCATCTTCATTCACAGCTTTTCAAGCGTTGGGCTTTTGATCACCCAGCTTCCCGTTCATCTCTCAGCCCTCAGGACAGCTGGGGGGCAAAGCTGCAGGGTCATCAGCCCTGAGGGGATGTTTTTCTATTAGCTGCTGCTGGAGGCACTTGGAAAAGGATGGGTTTTGCTCCAAACTGCCAGCCCAGCTTGGGTTTCTTCTAGCTCAGAGTTTCAAATAGCTGAGGGCTCATAACCAGGGCCTCTGTGAGTGTCTGTGGAGGACAACCAGGAGAGTGTGGAGGCTGTCCAGGGAACAAGGCACCATGAGCCCAGGATGGAGGGAACAAGTTTCTAACACTGATGACAAATGAGGCCGCGAGTCCTTCGATTCACTCCGACCCACGCCAGCCACAGGAGCATCTCACAAGCTTCCTCTATAGAAACAGGAGGGCTCAGTGGCCCTGCTCAGCGCGCCCTTCAGAACTAATGCTCAGAGATAAGACATAGCACTAGAATTAGATTCCCATTCCAGTTTTCCATTAAACAGCAGAGCAAGAAGGGATCTCGATAATCATCTGTTTTCAGCATCCTTATTTTACAGATAAGGAAACTGAGTCCCAGTGGGAATGATGATAATAATAATAGCAAATGCCTTTATGTTGCCTACTGTGTGCCCACGACTGTTCGAAGCACTGCCTCATTTCATCCTCACAAAACCCCACAAAGCAGGTATTGCTATTATCTCCGTTTTACAGATGAGGAATTGAGGCAGCAGAGGCTGAGTACCTTGCCCGAGTGGGCACATGGTAGAACTGGAATCCAAAGGCAGGCGAGGCTGGCTCCAGGGTCCAGCTTCTCAACCACCACGCTAAGTCACCTTGTCAACTGGTCTGAGTCAGGACCCACAATCCAAGCTTTCCAAACCTCCATCCGTGTATTCTTCTTCTAGATCCACACCATCCAATATGGTAGCTACCAGCCACATGTGGCTATTGAGCACTTGAAAGGTAACTTGTCTGAATAGAGATGCATCGTAAGTATAAAACACTCTCTGGGTTTCAAAGACTCGGCACCAAAAAAAGATACCTCATTAATATTTTTTATATTGATTACATGTTGAAATGATAATCTATTGGATGTTTTGGTTAAAATAAAATGCATTATTATAATTAATTTTACCTGTTTCTTTTTATTTTCTGTAACTGCTAGACATTTGAAGATGATCTATGTGGCTTGCTTCTGTGCCTCACATTACGTTTAACATTATTATGTGACTTGCATTTGTGGACAGCACTCTGCCATCCCATTGGTTGCTGATGGAAAGCAAAACCTGGGAGTCCCAGTGCTGTTGAGGTTGCATCTCAGTCACAGCCCCGGTGACTACAGGGCCTCGCAAAGAGGGCATCTCACCTGCACTTGCCTTGTCTGCACCTGTGACTACATCTCTGCTCTGATGATGAGCTGGAAACCTTCCTGCCCTCACTGGGATGATGTCTTCAGGAGGAGGGCACAGTGGCAAACTCTTCAGTGGAGGTTAATGAGGCTTAATGGAAAGGGCATGAGCCCCACAGATCTATGTTTGAATCCTGGCTTTATTTCATATTAGCTCTGCTATTTAAACCCTGAGCTTCACTTCCTTATCTGGAGAATGGGACTAATAATACGTACACCTCTGAGTTGTAGAGATAAATGGGATGTTGTACATGCAGCACTGAAAGCAGAGTGAGGTCCTCCTAAAGACACTGGTCCTCTCCCTTCCAAACCCCATTTTCGGAAGATGGCTTTCTCTACCATTTGCAACGTCACGTCCTGGTGACCAAAATCTAAACTAGAGAAAACACCAGGGAATATAGTCCCTGCTGCTTTTTCGTACTCTGATTTCCTTGGGACAAGCCTGCATCTCAGTTTCTCTGTCTATAAGGAACGTGAGGCCCCTGGAAGACAGACCCTGCCCATGCTGCCCAGTGATAGTTGGCACTCAGATGCCAGCTAGTGGTGCTCAGAGTGTGTGGGAGTGGAGTGCACTGGGGCAGCTTCTGGGTTATCATCTTCCCATCCTTCTCTGCTCCTGGAACCCAACTGGCTCTGCCACGGGCTCTGTCCTGGGTCACACACACGGTGTGAATCCGGGACCAAGAAGGCTCAAACTATCCTGGGGCTCAGGGTGTCCTGAGGTAGAGCCATATCCAATGGATCTGCTCAGGGAGAATGGAGTGAATTAGCACTCACCCTGGGCCATCATTTGAAATATTTGTGTGAGGGGGTGGAGGCCCAGGTTGGGTGTTTTTTTCTTGGTGAGGAAGATTGGCCTTGAGGTCAGCCCCATGGCTGAGTGGTTAAGTTCATGCACTCTGCTTCGGCAGCCCAGGGTTTCACTGGTTCGGACATGGCACTCCTCCTCAGGCTGTGCTGAGGTGGCATCCCACATAGCACAAACAGAAGGACCTACAACTAGAATATACAAACATATACTGGGGCGATATGGGGAGAAAAAGAAGAAGAAGGAGAAGGAGAATAAGAAGAAGAAGAAAAAGAAGGGGAAGAGAAAGAAGAAGAAGGTTGGCAACAGATGTTAGCCCAGGTGCCAATCTTTAAAAAAATAAAAAACTAAAAAGATTGGCCTTGAGCTAACATCTGTGTCAATCTTCCTCTACTTTGTATGTGGGACACCACCACAACCTGGCTTGATGAGTAGTATGTAGGTCTGTGCCCAGGATCTGAACCGGTGAACTGTGGGCTGCTGAAATGAAGCATGCGAACCTAACCACTATGCCAATGGACTGGACCACCCTCTACCTTTCTTAAAGTTCTCTAGGCTGTGACTTTGGGTTCCCCGTCATGTGGGGGAGTGAAGTCATGTTGGCAAAACATGGTAGATGTGCACAGCTATTCAAATCAGCAAAAAGGCACTTAGATCCTGAGCCTAAACTCGTTAGTTATATGACCATGGGCAAGTCATCCAGTCTCTTCAAGCCTGCTTCTCCTTATCTTTACAGAGAAATAATACCTAGCTCATATAGTAATTGTAAGAGAAATGATGAAGTGTATTGATGTGTACGTTGAAAATATGCATTGTGGGAAGTCATTAAACGTCAGTTGTTAACATAGAGCCCTGTCTTTTGGTTCTGGTGCAATGGCGGCAGGACGATTTTCCCATCTTTGTTGTCAAGAATGCCATGTCTGTCCACAGGAACATGGGCAGCAGCAGCCCAATGAAGGAAAAGTGAAATGCAGACGCTTGCTAACCTCTTCCCTTTCCCAGTTCGTACCCCACCCTGGACACTGTCCATCTGGTGGTCTGAATCACAAACACATGGCTGAGAAAGAGAATCATTTCCTTTTCAGAAATCTGTAGGTAGAAATCAGCAAGTATAAGGACAATTTGGGACTAATTTCAGTCCCTACATGATTTTGAGCAAATAAATGGCTCACAATACGCCCTTGGCCAATCCACGTATCCTCTTGGGGCGTCTGCTTCCTCCTTAATAAAATGGGATGAGTAATCCTTGCCTCTCCTTCATTTTATAAGCTTGTAACTAGGATGAATCCAGTAATGGCTGCAGAATCCTTTGAGGTCCTTGGAGAAATAGTTGCTATATAAATGCAAAGTATGATGTCCATTTCTATTACATTGTGCTTTGCAAATAAATATGTAAGCCTACCTCACTTCCATGTCAATGCTGGTCTGGCCAGCTATTTGCCATGTGCATTTTTTTCAGTGAAATAATCACCTCCATACATTGTTCCTTGAAAGCATAACTACAGATCCATAAAGTGTGAGATGTTTATTATTATTTATTTATTTATTTGGAAGCCCATCTGTTCTGCCTCATTTCAGCTTCTGGTGTTTCTGACAGATGGGTCGTTGGTGATGTGTGCATGGCAGGATTTATCAATACCTTCAAGGGCCTGGATCAGGACCAGTGAGGGGTTGTTGCTCATTGTCCTTCCCATCCACTTTTTCTGATCCCCTTAATTGAGTTGTTCAGAAGAGAAGCTCTGTCATTCATTTGAAAAATGGCCTGCTTACCCTTTCCTAGAAACTTTAACCGTGTTACCCCTCAATTCAGGAGATAAAATAACAGACTGTGGAGTGCACTTTGATTCATATAACACCTTAGAGGCCATCAGGGGTCCTCAGTTGTCACAGTAAAAGTGACTCTGTGAGGCCCCAATAATCAAAGCTGAAGACGTGTGAGGTGGTAACTTCCTCATCATGGTTCTGAAGCTTCCAAGCTCACGCTTAGGTGAATCAACGACTCTCAGGGCTGAATTTTCTTCCCTTTTAATAAAAATACACAGAAATTTGGCCCATGGGAGAAAAGTGAGTATTGATCCTGAATCAGAGGGGGAATATTTCTGTGTTTAAGAAGTCTCCTAGGTCTTGTATTCAAATGTAGACAGTGGGGGTCCTCTCGACTCGCGTCTCCTGGGATCACCCATCTCTATTGCATATTGATCCTTCTCTAAAGAGCTTCATGAGACTTGCTTCATGTTCACAAAATCCCCAGGAGCTGAAGAATTGAAACTCCTGAATCTTCTACCTTTACAGAAAGTGTAAAGGAAATTCTAGTTTAGTGTTCTCCTGAAAGGCTTGGACCCCAAGGTCAATCCCTGTCTGATCATTTCAACTAAATGCTGGCATACTTTGGGTAAACCTCTAGCCATAAAAAATTCAGTCTCGGGGCATGCCCTGTGGCTGAGTGGTTGAGTTTGCATGCTCCAATTCGGCGGCCCAGAGTTTCACTGGTTTGGGTCCCGGGCGTGGACGTGGCACTGCTCCACAGGCTATGCTGAGGTGGTGTCCCATGTAGCACAACCAGAAGGACCTACAACTAGAATATACAACAATGTACTGGGGGGCTTTGGGGAGAAGAAGAAGAAGAAGAAAAAAGAAGATTGGCAGCAAGTGTTAGCTCAGGTGCTAATCTTTTAAAAAAAAATTGAAAATCTTCCTTCTTGAGTGAGGCCTCTTCCTCCTCTCCCCTTCCCCTTTTAAATGTAGGCTCTTCTCTTAGCTTTTCTTCCTTCTCATTCAAACAAGTCCCTTTGAGTGAGCTTATCTGCTCCCATATCTTTTACAATCGTGTTAATTTTTCTAATTTATTTTTCTTCCTTAGCTCCAGACCCATACTTCTAATCGCCTATTGCGTATCTCCCTCTGAATGTCTTAAAGGCACCTCAGACTCTAAACATCTAAAATCAGACTCACCATCTTTCCTTTTACATCAGCTCCACTTCCTACATTCATGGCCTTGGTTTGTGGCAACTAGTAAATAAACTTAGCCAGAAAAATGGGAGTTATGTCCCATTACTCTATCCTATTCAATTATGAAATCATGTTGATTTCTCTCAAATCTTCTTTTCTATCTTCTCTACTGCTCTTGGAAGAGATCAAGCGCCTGGAATTTCTTACTTGGACTCTTGTAATAGCATCACATCCACCACCCCTTTACAAGTCTTGCTGTCACCCCCTCTCCTCCTCAGTGCATTCTGTTTAAGATTTTTTTAGGACCAACCTGATCATCTATCTGATCATGTGCTTTAAGAGTTCCATGGCATCTTTAGGTGTAGTCCCTCAGTGTTGTGGCCTTTGTTTCCTGTATTTCCAACTTGACCACAAGATCCCTGAGGACAGAGACTCTGTGTTATGCCGCCTGCACAACTCAGATTTCAGTACAGAGTGCGCAGTAAACAAATGCTCAACAATCAAAGGGTTTAGCACAAAAAACCAGGACAGAAGTCTCTGGGTGCTGTCCATGGTGCTAGTTCCCTGATACTTTCACCCTCACTGTGACCTCAGTATCAAAAGCAGAATTCTACTTGATATGCATGTGTGCCGTTTAGCTCTGCATAGTAAAAATCCTCTGTTATACAGCCACTGACTCCCCCACCTCCCAAAATTCCATGAAATCTTCTCACAAAAGAAGCCACGTTTTCTATTTTGTGCATCAAGGGACACAATCAACAGAGTGCAAAGGCAATATATGAAAGCGGAGAAAATATTTGTGAAGCATATATCTGATAGGGGGTTAATATCTAGACTATATAAAGAACTCCTATAACTCAACAGCAATAACAGCAACAACAATGAAAACAGCTTGATTAAAGAATGGGCAAAGGACTTGAACAGACATTTCTCCAGGGAAGATATACAAATGGATAATAAACACATGAAAAGATGCTCAGCATCACTAATCATTAGGAAAGTGCAACTCAAAACTGCAATCAGATACTACCGCACATACATTAGGATGGCTACTATTAAAAAAAAAAACAACAGAAAACAAGTGTTGGTGAGAATGTGGAGACATTGGAACCCTTGTATGCTGTTGGTGGGAATGTAAAATGCTGCAGCCACTGTAGAAAACAGTATGAAGTTGCTCAAAAGTACCCAGAAGTGGAATTCCTGGATCATACGGTAATTCTATTTTTAATTTTTGGTACCCATATTCATAGCAGCATGATTTACAATAGCCAAAGGTGGAAGCAACCCAAGTGTCCATTAATTGATGAGTGGATAAACAAAATGTGGTGCATACAAACAATGGAATATTATTCAGCCCTAAAAAGAAAGGCAATTCTGACACATGCTACAACATATCCTCAACTTTGAGGACATTATGGTAAGCAAAATAAGCCAGTCACAAAAAGGTAAATACTGTACGATTGCATTTATATGAAGTATCTAGAGTAGTCAAAATCATAGAAACAGAGAGTAGAATGATGGTTTCCAGGGACCAGAGGTAGGGAGGAATGAGAAGTTGTTGTTTAATGGGTACAGAGTTTCGATTTTGTGAAACAAAAAGAGTTCTGGAGATGGATGGTGGTGATGGTTGCACAACAATATGAACGTACGTAATACTGCTGAGCTGTACACTTAAAAATGGTTAAGATATGGGCCTGGCTCCATGGCTGAGTGGTTAAGTTCACGTGCTCCACTGTGGCGGCCTGGGGTTTGCTGGTTTGGATTTTGGGCGTGGACCTACAAATCGCTCATCAAGCCATGCTGTGGCAGCATCCCACATAGAAGAATTAGAATGACTTATGACTAGGGTATACAAGTATGTGTTGGGGCTTGGGGGAGAGAAAAAAAAAGAGGAAGATCGGCAACAGACATTAGCTCTGGGCCAATCTGCCTCAAAAAAAAAAAAAAACTGTTAAGGTGGTAAATTTTATGCTGTGTATATTTTACCATGATTAAAAAAATGTTAAAAAGGAAAAAAAAGAAGCCATGTGTTCTGGTGGAACAGTAAGGGACCAGAATTTAGGAGCCATGTGTTTAAGTACAGGCTTTGCTTTCCATCAGCTCTGTGCCTCAAGATTCTCATCTACGAGAGGAAGGAACTGGGCTGGATGATCTCTCAGGCCTGTGCGCCCTCTGAAATTCTGGGATGTGGAATGGGGATCACTGTTCCCAGGGAGATCCAGGTGGAGGGCTATGGGAACTTACTGGGAAAAGGGCCCTGAGCACCTGCTCCTGGGTGCATCCTTCTCTCACGCAAGAGATATCTTATGTTTCCTTTTCTAGGCCAACTCGTGCTCCATTTTCTGCTCTATAACAGCCGGGGAGCCAGCACATCATGCCACGGACTGGGGTTGACTAAGATGGTGGCCCCATCACTCACCTCCCTCCATGCTGCCACTCAGCCTTGTGTTCCCAGCTCTCGTCTTCCTGGGTCATCGACAGTCTGACTTGATCCTGTTTCTGACTCTCAAGTTTATGTGGAAATGCAAAGAACTTATAACAGCCAAAACATTTTGAAAAAAAGAAAAACGTTGGAGGCATTATAGTGCCTGATTTTGAGACTCATTAAAAAAACTTTATGGGTGAAATCTAGACATATGTATCAATGGACTTGAATAGAGAGTCCAGAGAGAATTTGTCACCTAGAGGACCAATATTTTTCAGTAAAGTATGGTCCCTGGCTTTGTCTTCTCTCCTGCCCTGTGGAGCCATGGGGATTGAGGCTCAGGTTCACTTGATGAGGCAGAGGTTCTCCAGCCTGAGCCAGGTTCCGGGCTCCCCCAGCATCTCTGGACTCTGCTTTTACTTACAACCTAGGGTTCCTTTCTAGCCCTGTCAGCTCACTGGTGTGCTTAAAAAGACATTTAAAAATATTCGTCAGGAATTTTCAGTTGTTTCTAGTGGGACAGTTGGCCAGGACACCTAAATTGCCATACTGTCAGAAATGGAAGTCCCCTATTATATTCTTTATACAGAAATATTAAAATTCTTTATGTATGATTCTGAAACTTGTCTTTTCATTCATAGTAAGTTTTAAAATACACCCATCTTGATGCATATAGTTCTAATTTAACCCTTTTAACTGCTGTTTAGCATTCTATTGAATGATATGTCACATTTCATTTGGCCATTTACCAATGGATATTTAGGTTATTTCCAGATTCCAAATTTTTGTTATGGTAAGCAATAAACATCCTTGGATAAGTCTTTTTGTGATCTATGTTTCTTTAGAGTACATATCAAGGAGAATATTGTTGGGTCACAGATTATGTACATTTTAGAATTTGATTAGATGTTGCCAAATTGCTCTTGTGGTTGTACCAGTTTATGATGTCAGTCTTCATTTTGTTTTTGATTTTTTTTTTTTTTGCTGAAGAATATTGTCTCTGAGCTAACATCTGTGCCAGTCTTCCTCTGTTTTGTATGTGGGATGCTGCCATAGTATGGCTTGATGAGTGTTGTGTAAGGTCGCACCTGGGATCCGAACCCATGAATCCTGGGCCACTGAGGGGGAGAGGGTGAACTTAATCACTATGCCACTGGGCCACCCCTCAGTCTTCATTTTTTAATTCAGATATCTAAGACTTGAGGTTATGATAAACCTAGTGTGACTCTATTGAATAGATTTTTTTTCTCCAGGCTGCTATGAAGACCACTGTGCAGCCTATGGATTGGCTGTCGCTGGGTCATCCGTGGGAGGTGGGGGTGGGCTCAGGTGGTATAACGCTCCCTCCCTCAGTGGCCGCCACAGGCAGGTCTCAACCAGTTTTCCTCAGAAGTGACTTGACAAGTTTCCTACAATTCCAAATGTCCTACAATTCCTATGCCTAAAGTTTCACCGTGTTCCCTGGGGGGACCTGCTATGTCTAGCTCATATGTTTACTGGGAAGATCAAATGAGATATTAATATGACAATATTTTCAGCTAACAAAATACATGATGGCATCACTGTTATTTGAAAACATTTTTTTTAACTTTTTATTGAGATTATGATAGTTTATAACCTTCTGAAATTTCTGTTGTACATTATTGTCAGTAGTGTTGTCGGTGCACCACTTCACCCTTCGTGCCCACCCCCCCTTCCCCTGGTAACCACTAATCTGTTCTATTTTTTGCATGTTTAACTTACACATATGAGTGGAGTCATACAGTGATTGTCTTTCTCTATCTGGCTCATTTCACTTAACATAATACCCTCGAGGTCCATCCATGTTGTTGTGAATGGGACGATTTTATCCTTTTTTATGGCTGAGTAGTATTCCATTGTGTGTGTGTGTGTTTGTGTTTGTGTGTGTGTGTATGTGTGCGTGTGTGTGTATATATATATATAAAACACATATCTTCTTTATCCAATCATCAGTTGATGGGCACTTAGGTTGCTTCCACATCTTGGCTATTGTAAATAATGCTGCAACGAACGTAGGGGTGCTTGGGTCTTTTGGAATTGCTGATTTCAAGTTCTTTGGATAGATACCCAGTAGTGGGATAGCTGGATCATATGGTATTTCTATTTTTAATTTTTTGAGAAATCTCCATACTATTTTCCATAGTGGCTGCACCAGTTTGCATTCCTACCTGCAGTGTATGAGGGCTCCTTTTTCTCCACAACCTCGCCAACATTTGCTACTTTTTGTTTTGGTTATTTTTGCCATTCTAATGGGTGTAAGGTGATATCTTAGCATAGTACTTGCATTAAAATATTTTTGAAACGACTCTGCTAGGTACATTTTATTTGCATGTCACAGATAAGAGGAACTAATGAGCACTTCTTTACCCTGGGCACTGACCTAAGTACTTTGCGTATATTGACTTATTTATTCCTCATGATGATCCCATGAGGTAACATTATTTTATCCTCATTTCACAGATGAGACGACTGGGCAACAGAGAGGTTAAGTGACATTCCTAAGATCACACAGCTTGCAGATGGCAAAGGTGGATCTGTGCCCAGGTAATGTGATTGCTGATGCTGTCCCTTAACCACGGTTCCATTCTGACTTTGAACAGAGATGGGATAGGGCAAGCGGCTAGCTCAGTTTTGCTGTCACCCAGTGCTGACCTGTGCTGCACTCAGGCCTGTGCTCTGCCCACTCTCTGCACTGCCTGCTGCAACCCTCACCTGGTCTTTCTTTCTTTGGTGTTAGGGGTCTGGGGGCTGGAAGCCCCGCTCGCTCCTCCCTGTCCCTCCTGCCTCCCTCTGGGAGCCTGTGGTCCCGCGACCCCTCTTCTTGGTCCTTTCCTCCCTACATGGGTAAAAGAACACTTTTCTTCATGACCTGGATCTCAGGCTTATTCTCGTCCTTTCATTTGTTGAGGAATTAATTAAAGTGACTGCAATCAACAAATGCTTATCAAAGCCTTTGCATCAGCTAATCCTCCGGGAGATGGGGGAGGGGATGGAGTTCTCCCAGGGTGGTGGCAGGGCGAGCACCAATCCCAGGGGCAGGGGCGGAGCAGTCCGGGCCACACCTTCTGTGATCTGGAGAGTGGGGGAAGGGGCTGCAGGCTCCTACGGCCTCTCCTTGCTGGGGAAATGCGGGAGCTGTAGGTCTTCATGTGTGGCAGCCGTGTTCGGTTTCTTCCCATCAATTCATCCTTTTATGGAGTCTTCTGGAAATTTCCTGTCTCCTTGGTTATAATGATCTTTGGGAATGAAAGGTTTGAAAAACAACTTCGAGTCAGTATACACGTTTCTATCTGATGATAAAAGACAGGGAGAATAAGCCACCACCATTCACCCAGAGAGGAAATACTTGAAACTCAGACGGTGATATGCTACTTGAGTTTTTGGTTCATTGAAGATGGTGAGTAATAACTTCTCTGAAAGGAAACAGTTTTCCTTTTTTTCTCCCAATTTATTCAGTGATTTTTGTATGTGTATGTGAGGAAGATTGGCTCTGAGCTAACATCTGTTGCCAGTCTTCCTCTTTTTGCTTGAGGAAGATTGTCACTGAGCTAACATCTGTGCCAGTCTTCCTCTATTTTATGAGGGATGCTGCCACAGCATGGCTTGATGAGCGGTGCTACGTCCACACCCGGGATCCAAACCTGCAAACCCCAGGCCGCAGAAGCGGAGCACACAAACTTAACCACTACACCACCCAGCTGGCCCCAATTCAGTGATTTTTTAACTGAGCACTTCCTGTGGTGCTGGTCCTAACAAGCCATAGGAGGGTCTTAATTAGTAACCAAGGGGGCAGTGCTGCTCAGATTTTCCTGGAATCATTCAGGGGTCTGGCTCCAATGCAGATTCTGCTTCAGTAGGTCTGGGGCAGGCCGGTCTGATGTTCTGGGTTCTAACTGGCCCCCAGTGTGGCTGGCAGTGCCCTGAGAGAACATGGGTCAGAGCAGCATTGCGACTCGTGTGGCACGTCTGGCCGGGTGCTTCCTCACAGGCCCCTTCTCCCTCCACCAGGGCTGCAGGAGGCCAGCCTCCCCTCCAGCTTTGACATGGTCTGTCTGCAGGTAGGAGTCGTCAACACTGGGCAGTTCTAACAGGTGGGCTTCGGCCTTGCCCTGGAACCCAGTTCCCGCTGTGTATCCTGTTCTGGCTTATTCTTTGGGTCTGAGTGTTCTTAAGTGGTCCAGGAACTCTGAGCCCTCCAGACTGAGGTCCTGCCTGGCTCCTGGTCACCCACCCACCTCTGAGGCTGGGGACTGGCCCCTCAGTGACAGAACTCCCTGATGGTGCCTGTCTGGTGGCCTGTGTTGATCTGAGTAGGTCTGTTCCTGAATGCCCTCCCCCCCCAGGGGCCTTGCTCTGCCTGCCTGATGCCCACCTGCTGCTGCTTGGGCCTCCCTGGTTGAGGTCCAGGCCTCCCTCGGGATACCCGTCCTGCTGGAGGATGTTACCCAAGGGATGTGGGTCCCTGGCTACCAGGTGTGATGCTCTGAAGGTCTCATGGGAGTCCCAGGTAAGCAAGGCCTCCCACAGCTCTCAAGGGGTTGCTCTGGCCTCATGACCTTCAAACCTCCGTGGACAGAGCCCAGCTCGGGGCTTGTGTTACGTCTGCCAGCTGCAGCTCTGACCCGACCCCTGACCCACACCTCAGCCCCACAGTTTGGAAGGAAGAGATGAGTCAGGCACACCAGGATTTGAGCCCTGGCCCTGCCACTCAACAGTGTGTCACTTGTGAAATCACGTCAAATTTTCAAACCTCTGATGCAATCTTCTGCCATCCTCCCATTGATGGAGCTTCTTCCTTCTTTCATCTTAGGGCCCGTCTTAGTCAGCCATGGCCTCCGGAACGAAATACCACGGACAGGGTGACTTTAACCACAGGCATTTATTTCTCACACTTCTGGAGCGTGGGAAGTACAAGATTAAGGTACTGGCTGATTCAGTTTCTAGTGAGAGCTCTCCACTTCCGGCTTGCAGACGGCCACCTTGTCACCGTGTTCTCACATGGCAGAGACAGAGAGAGAGAGAGAGAGAAACACAGACAGAAAGAGAGGTGACTTCCAGTATTGGCTTGTGTTCACACCAAGAGAGCCCGTAGCCCTCTATGGTGTCCCAGGACACTGGGTCATTCATTTTTCTCCTTAACCCCGAGAGTAGTGGTTCTCAACTTTGGTTATATGTTAGAATCTTTGGGAAAAGTTTCAGAAATCTTGGTTGCCTAAGACACATCTCAGGCCCATTAAATAGTATCTATGGGGCTGGCATTCACAAAGCAGTATTTTTAAATATGTAATTCATTGAGGTATAATTTATATACAATATAATGTACCCTTTTAAGTGTATGATTTGATGAGTCTTGACAAATATATACATCTGTGAAACCATTGCTGCTGTAGTCAAGAAAGAACATTTCTGGGGCCAGCTCCATGGCTGAGTGATTAAGTTTGCAGGCTCTACTTAGGCAGCCTGGGGTTCACCGGTTTGGATCCTGGGCACAGACCTATGCACCACTCATCAAGCCACGCTGAGGCAGCATCCCACATAGAAGAACTACAAGGACTTACAACTATGATGTGTACTGGGGCTTTGGGGAGAAAAAAAAAAGAGGAAGATTGGCGCAGATGTTAGCTCATGGCCAATCTTCCTCAGCAAAAAAAAAAAAAAAAAAAAGAAGAAGAAGAAGATTTCCATCACCCCAGAAAATTCCTTTGTGCCCCTTTGCAGCCTCTTCTTCGTCTCCCAGGAAGCCACTGATCTGCTTTCTGTCACTTAGATAGGTTTTGCCTTTGCTACAATTCCACACAAATTAAATCTTACTTTGATTTCTTTTGCACAGAAAAATGTTTTTGAGATTCATCCGTGTTCATTGCTTTTTATTGCTGAGTAGTATTCACTGTATGGGATATTACAATGTGTTTGCTAGTTACCCGTTGTTGGACATTTGGGGCTTTCCCCAGTTTTTAGCTATTATGAATATACTCCTATAAACATTTCTGTAGACTTTGTGGAAACATAGATTTTCATTTTCTTGGGTAAATATTTTGGAATGGAATTGATAGGTCATATAGTAAATTGTATGTTTAACTGTGTAAGAAACTGCCTAATTATTTTCCAAAGTGGCCAATCCATTTTACATTCTCACTGGTCATGTCTGAGAGTACCGGTTACTCCACATTTTTGTCAACAGTTGATATTTTCAGGCTTTTTAATTTTAGCCATTCTAGTGGATGTGTAGTGGTATCTCATTTTGGTTTTAATTTGCGTTTGTCTGATGACTAACGATACTGAGCATCTTTTAATGTGCTTATTGCCTATTTATACATCTTCCTTTATGGCATGTCTTTCTTTTAGTTGAATTGTTTTGTTATTATTGAGTTCTAAGAGTTCTTTTCATATCCCTGGTGATTCTTTGTCTGGTACATGTTTATATTTACACTTACACCCCCCCCCCCCCCACGTGTTTTCTCCTGTGGCCTGTATTTTCATTTTCTGAACAATGTCTTTCAAAGACCAGAAGTTAAGAGCATCATCGTCTTTGTCTTCTGGCCGGTTTCCTTGTGCATGCCCAGGAGCTGCACTTTCCTGATCCTTCAAAACTTCTGAGCTTTTAGCCTGAGTTCTGGAATGCTGCTTTGACCGTCGACAGGAAAGTCCAAGTCTGTGTCGCTATTTAGAAGTTTAAAGTCACCAGTTCAAACAAGAAGAGCAATGGATGGTTGAGGAAGAACTGTAAAGGCGGTGTTCTCCAGGTTTTCTAGTCTCATTTTTCATAGGTTATATTTGCCAGGTTTTCAAATTTGTTTGCATAGGATTGAGCAAAATACAGGGCCCTACCCCAATCCACGGGTAATAGTTTTCAAGACCCCCAGCGTATACTTGAAACCGAGAATGGTACTGTTCCAGTAGTCCCCCCTTATCTGTGGTTTCAGTTCGGACTGCGATTGACCACAGGTAACTGAAGCCACGGACGGCCAAACGGCAGAAAAGACCTGGGAAATTTATAAATAGATAAAGACACAACATGAAAGACTTATGATTTAAGTCTTGTCTTTCTCTGTGAAAATACAGCCAAGGAAAAACTCAGAAAACCTATGAAATAGAAAAGTATTTCCTTTGAGCACAGATATTAATTCTTTAAGACTACACCTCTATGTATGGGACTGAGTTTAAAAGAGTTTGGAACATAATTTATACTTAAATATGGTAGAAGCTGTTTAAGAAAGAACCATTAGGAATATAATGAGGATGCTATATTTCACCCCATTTTGTAATCACCTAATCTCAGGATAACCAAGGTGAAAGTCTTTCATCATAAATTCAGCTTCATTAATTTTGGAGTGAATTAATTTTGGAGAGAAACCATATGAATTTAGTAATATGGAAAAGCTTTCATCCATGTTACATGTCAAGAGATACTAAGGAATTTGTGTGGGAGAAAATATCTGCATGATAAGAATGTTGGAAAGCCTTCAGCCTGAATCAGATCTCCTTCAGCATGATCAAATTCATACTAGAGAGAAACCTTTTGAATGTAAGGAATGTGGAAAAATGTTTAGCCTGAAGCAAAACCTCATAGAGCATAAGAAAATGCATACTGGAGAGAAATCACATGAATGTACTGAATGTGGTAAAGTCATAAATCAGTAGCATTTCTATACACTAACAATAAACTAACAGAAAAAGAACTCAAGAACTCTATCCCATTCACAATCGCAACGAAAAGAATAAAATACCTTGGGATAAACTTAACCAAGGAAGTGAAGGATCTATACAATGAAAACTACAAGACTTTCTTGAAAGAAATAGGCGATGACATAAAGAGATGGAAAAACATTCCTTGCACATGGATTGGAAGAATAAACATAGTTAAAATGTCCATACTACCTAAAGCAATATACAGATTCAATGCTATCCCAATCAGAATCCCAAGAACATTCTTCACAGAAATTGAACAAACAATCCTAAAATTCATATGGGGGAACAAAAGACCGCGAATTGCTAAAGCAATCCTGAGCAAGAAAAACAAAGCCGGCGGAATCACAATCCCCGATTTCAAAACATACTACAAAGCTACAGTGATCAAAACAGCATGGTACTGGTACAAAAACAGGTCCACAGATCAATGGAACAGAATTGAAAGCCCAGAGATAAAACCACACATCTATGGACAGCTAATCTTCGACAAAGGAGCAGAGGGCCTACAAGGGAGAAAAGAAAGTCTCTTCAACAAATGGTGCTGGGAAAACTGGACAGCCACATGCAAAAGATTGAAAATTGACCATTCTTTTTCACCACACACCAAAATAAACTCAAAATGGATCAAAGACCTAAAGATTAGGCCTGAGACAATAAGTCTTTTGGAAGAGAATATAGGCAGTACACTCTTTGACATCAGTTTCAAAAGAATCTTTTCGGACACTGTAACTCCTCAGTTGAGGGAAACAATAGAAAGAATAAACAAATGGGACTTCATCAGACTAAAGAGCTTCTTCAAGGCAAGGGAAAACAGAATTGAAACAAAAAAACAGCTCACTAATTGGGAAAAAATATTTACAAGCCACTTATCCGACAAAGGGTTAATCTCCATAATATACAAAGAACTCACACTGCTTCACAACAAAAAAACAAACAACCCGATCAAAAAATGGGCAGAGGACATGAACAGACATTTCTCAAAAGAAGATATGAATATGGCCAATAGACACATGAAAAGATGTTCATCATCGCTAATCATCAGGGAAATGCAAATCAAAACTACACTAAGATATCACCTTACCCCCGTTAGATTGGCAAAAACATCCAAAACCAAGAACGACAAATGTTGGAGAGGTTGTGGAGAAAGAGGAACCCTCATACACTGTTGGTGGGAATGCAAACTGGTACAGCCACTATGGAAAACAGTATGGAGATTTCTCAAAAAGTTAAAAATAGAAATACCCTATGACCCAGCCATCCCATTACTGGGTATCTATCCTAAGAACCTGATATCAGATATCTCAAGAGTCCGTTGCACCCCTATGTTCATCTCAGCATTATTTACAATAGCCAAGACGTGGAACCAGCCTACATGCCCAGAAACTGATGATTGGATAAAGAAGATGTGGTATATATACACAATGGAATACTACTCAGCCATAAAAAAAGACGAAATTGGCCCAATCACAACAACGTGGATGGACCTCGAGGGCATTATGTTAAGCGAAATAAGTCAGTCAGAGAAAGACGAACTCTATATGACTCCACTCATAGGTGGAAATTAGTATATTGAGAAGGAGATCTGATCGGTGGTTACCAGGGAAAAGGGGGGGTGGGGGGAGGGTACGGAGGGGGAAGTGGTGTACCCACAACATGACTAACAAAAATGTACAACTGAAATTTCACAAGCTTGTAATCTATCATAACATTAATAAAAAAAAAAACAAAGAGCAGAAGTTAAACATCTTGATGATGTTCAATTTATCAATTTTTTTTCTTTTGAAATTCATATTTTTTTGTGACTGAAGAAATTTTTGCCTATCCCAAACCACAAAGATTTTATCCTAAATTTTCTTCTAGATGTTTTATAGTTTAACTTTTATGTTTAGGTCTATAATCAATTTCAGGTCAATGTTTGTGTATGGTGTGAAGGACAGTTCAAGGTTTATTTTTTTTCATATGGATATCCAATTATCCCAAAACCACGTATGAAAAGAGTACCCTTTCTCTATTGAATTATATTGTTACCTTTGTAAAAAATATATTGACTGTATAGCTGTGGATCTATTTCTGGACTTGCTATTCTGGTCCATCGATCCACATATCTATCTTTACACTAATAAACATTGCTTTGATTATTGGAGCCTTCTGGGAAATCTTGAAATCAGTCAGCATAAAATCTCTGCCTTTCTTCTTCTTTTTCACAATTGTTTTGGCTATTTTAGATCCTTTGCATTTCCATGTGGACTTTAAAATCAGCTTGTCAATTTCCACAAAATAAGGCCGCCGGGATTTTGATTGAAATTGTATTGATGTTACAGATTAGTTTGGGGAGAATTGATATCTTAACAACACTAAGCGTTCCAAACTGAACATGGGTCATCTCCATTTATTTAGGTCTTATTTATTTCATCAATGTTTTGTAATTTTCAGTGCAGGGGGGTGATTAGACAACTTCTACTAGATTTATTCCTAATATTTTGATTTTGGTGCTACTTACATGGGATTATTTTTCATTTCCAATGGAAATTTAAATTTCATTTTCCAATTGGTTGCTGCTGATGTAAAAGAGTACCGTTCGTTTCTGTCTATTAACCTTGCATTTAATGGCCTTGCTAAGTTCACATATCAGTTCCATTACTTGACGTGAGACATCTCTACGTTTCTCACGGCAGTGTTTATAGTTTTCAATGTACAGATCTTGCACCTATTTTAAATTTATCCTTAAGTGTTTTTTTCTTCTTTGGAGGTGCTGCTGTGGATGATCTGTTTGCATCATTTCATTTTCCAACTGTTTTTTTTTCTCAGGCACCAGGATTTCTTAAGCTCTTGAGGTGGTCCGATTGTGTAGTCAAGGCTGAGAACCACTGACCTCAAGACTCTGATCGTAAACTCTGCTGGAGGTGGGACCATTCACTGTATTTTCTTCTTCCTTTGTTGCAATGTGTGTGGACGGTTCAGCTCGCTCAAGCACCTGCGAGTCCCAGCAACAAGCGGAATCATCTGCACCTGTGGCAAAGAGCGAGCCTGTGATTCCTCTTAATGGAAAGTGCTATCGGGCTTTAGATGAGAGGCAAGGGACTTAATGGATCTGGAAGTATGTTATTGACCTAGTGTGGACCTGACCGTGCTGATGGGCTGGATTTGAACCGCAGCTCCTCAGGACTGGCTGTGTGCTGGGCATTGGTGCTGGGAGGTGAACGCCATAGCTCAGTGGGCTACCTATTGCCCCTGAGGTTATATATGTTGTCCATGGTTGGGATGGGTTGGTTAGGACATATGAGAGTTGTTATTTAGCTTTCTTCTTAACTAGGAGAAAAGAGATGGAAGCTGGGATGTGGGTCTGCAACCCATTCTTCATTCTCCCCAGTGTTCTGGGTACTGATAGTTAGAAGAAAGGCAAATCTATTCATCTCCCCAGCACCCTGGCACGTGGAAGCCGTGCAAGCTGCTGTCAGAACAGATATTAGGGGCTATAAAAAGCTATGCGATTCCCTCCCCTCCTTACTCTCACTTTGTAACCCCCTTTCCCAGGGAGATTGGTGCCACGCTGGCTGACTCTCCATCACCTGGAAATCGTAGAGCTCGTGGGCATTTTATCGAGATTCAGATTGGCTTCACCATCCCATTTTTCTTTCTTTTATCTCCATCATTTCTCTGCCAGGGGTGGCAACACCATGGAACGATTTGTCTTTCTGCTTTCTTCTGCTAATTTTGAAAAGCGCTGGTTGATGTGGCCCTGAGCGTAGGAGAGTGAACCAGTCCCTCGGGACAGCTAGCAGCCTAGGTCGTGCTTCTAGCCACAGGGCGCTGGTGCTTCTGAGCCAGGCTCAGGGAAACAGGTGTCCCTTGCTTTGCTTCCATCCTCTGGGTTTCAGCCCTGGCATCTGCACCTTGTTCCATCTCCCAGTAGTACCAGTGCCAGGTGGAGCTAGATTAGTTGGGAAGCATTTGTCCCTTTTGATCATAAAATTGTCCTGGAGGAGAGATCCAGTTCCTAACGATTTTCTCCCTCTGCTCTTTGTTCTTTCATTCCCTCGGTGTCTGTGTCCCCTCTGCCCACATTCCTCCTCTCCCATTTTCATTTTTTTCCATGGCATTTCAGAAAATTAATTCCACACCCAGTTATTCAGCACTGACTCTCTGCCAGGGACTGTGGCAGGCAGGAGGGATACAGTAGGAAACAGGATCTGGTCTCTGGTCACAGGAAGCAAGTCTACTGGAGGAGACAAACATACACAGATGCAAATACCTGTTGCTCAAGGTCAGGAATTACACACACATAACAGAGTTATGAATATAGCACTTCTGATGATGAATTCTAACAAGGGCACGGAGAATCCACACAGTTCCCTTCATTATAGGGGTGCTGTAGAAAAAGCAACCATCCTCTTTCCATCACTGCGACTTCCTGTCCCCACAGTTAAAAGGAGTCAACTTTAAGAGGTTGTTCCACATACACTGAGAACCTTGAAAATATTCCTACACTTTGACCCAATTGTTCCCTCTCTAGAATCTAAGACGTAGACAAAGTTTCATATGCACAGATATTCATTGCAATGTTATTTTCAGTGGCAAAAAGAAAAGAAAATAACCTAAGTATTCTGCTATAATGGACTGGCTAATTAAGTTGTGGCACATCTATAACATTGAATAGTAGAACTGCATAATATTCAAATTAAGGTACTTTTGAAAAGTATTTAATGGCCCGTGAAAATGAGCACAATATATATTTTTTCCATTTTAAAAACTCAACTTTATTGAGGTACAATTTACATAGAAAAATGCATCCACTTTAAGTGTACAGTTTGATGAGTTATCTCTTTACTTTTTAAAATACATGTTATTGAGGTATAATTTGTAGAGTACAGTAAAGTTTAACAATTTTAAGTGTACAATTTGATGAGTTTGGAAAAATGTATACAATCACGTAACCACCACCACAATCACAACGGAGAATATTTCTATGCTCCCCAAAATGCCCTCCTGCTCCATCGTACTCCATTGTCCTCCATTGCTTTTCCCCACTTTATTTTCCCCACTTGTTTTTTCTCCCCACTTTCTCCATTGTACTCCATTGTTCTCCATTGCTTTTCTCCACTCTTTGCCCCAGGCAACCACTGTTTCAACAGATTAGATTTGTCTTTTCTAGGACGTCATATAAATGGAACAATACAGTATTTTGTCTTTTCTGTACAGGTTTTTTCACTCAACATAATGGTTTTAAGATTCATCTATATTGTTGCCTGGATTGGTAGCTCTTTTATATTGCCACATAGTGTTCCATTGAATAAATATCCCCAATTTGTTCATCCATTCTCCTGTTGATGGAGATTTGTGCTGTTATTGGTGTTGGGTTAACACAAACGAAGCTGTTTTGAATGGGTTTTTATATGGACGTTGGGTTTTGCTTCTCCTGGGTGAATACCTGGGAGTAGGGTTGTATGGTAGGTGTATGTTTAACTTTGTAAGAAATTGCCAAACTCTTTTCCAAAATGGCTGCACCAGTTTATATTCCCATCACAATTCCAGTTACTTCACAGCTTTGTTAGCATTTAGAATTGTCAGATTCTTTTTAATCAGGTTGTTTTGTTTTTGTTTTCAATTTTAGTTATTCTAATAGGTATGTAGCGGTATCTCATTACATTTTTTAAAAAACAGCTTTATTGATGTAACATTTACATACCATAAAGTTCACCTGTTTAAAGTGTGTATAGTCGTGCATGGTCCAATGACAGGGATACGTTCTGAGAAACGCATTGTTAGGCAATTTCGCCATTGTGTGAACATCACAGAGCGCACTTACACAAACCTAGATGGTACAGCCTACTGCACACCTAGTCTATATGGTTCTAATCCTATGGGACCACCGTCATATATGTGGTCTGTCATTAACTGAAACATTGTTCTGTGGCGCATGACTGTAGTTCGATGAGTTTTAGAATACTTAGAGACTTGTGCAACCATCAACATAATCTAACTTTAGAATATTTATATGTCACCAGAAGAAATCTTGTGCCCATTAGCAGTTTCTCTCCGTGACTCCCATGCAATATAATATTAGGTTAAAAAAAGCAAAACAAAAAGTATTATTCCAAACATAGCTATATAAGGAAAAAAGATTAGAAGGAACTATGTCAAACACAAACCTCAGTGTTCTCTTGGTGGTAGCATTTATAAGTGGCTTTATTTTCTCCTCTGTACTTTTTGGAATTTCAAAATTCTCCACAGTGAACACATATCACCCGTGTAATTAAAAATAATCATTATTTGTATGAAAAAAAAGACATTTCTTCAGGCTGCTTCTATTGAGGGGGCAGCACCATCCCAGCTACTACTGCTCTGTGTTTTCAGTCTGATTTCCTTTGGGAAGAGAACTTGTAAAATTTGATTCTTCTGAGTTTGTGCAGTGAGCTGGCAGTATACACTTGCTGTTTGCAATATTTACGTGAACCGCCTGGAGGAATCTTGTAAACTGCTCTATGTGTTGGTTTCTCTATTGACAGACTGATCAGTGCTCAGAAAATGTGCTCTGGAAACCAACTCCATAAGGAAGTCGACTCAAAGGGGACACGTTGTCTTGTGATACATCAAGAGAAATGAAGAGAGGTTGCTCTTTGCTTGGAACCTCCTTTTTCCAGTTTGTGAAGTGTGTTTGGGGCCACGTATGTATGTGAGTATGTGAATGCACATTTGTATGAGTAGGTAATATCTATTTGTATGTTGTAAGCTACTGTGGGTGTACAGGACTAAGTGTACTGGCCCTCTAGTTCTAGTTTAATGACCATCCTGCAGTTTGATTTAGGATAAGTCAAATTCTTATTCCTTTAATTACATTTCCCCCTTGGCTCATGGAGGCAAGAAAAACCCTATCTCCATATAGGCCTATGGAAATGAATTGCATCACATCTGGGCTTTGAACAGAAATGTGCTTTGCTTGGAGTCTGCAAAGTATTTCGCAGCTTGTAGGTCACTTTCTGGGTGAAATTGAACTGATATTAACCATTTTCCTGAAGAAGAAACAGATTGGGGAGGACTTGGCTGACTCAGAGATTAGCTGCAAAGGAACAAAACCCACTAAGGCTAGCTCAGATAGAGGGGGGAAGGGGCACTGAAAGGACTGAATAAGCAGGAAAAATAACAAGAGGCGAGGCTGGAGGCAGCTTCTGTTTCTGTCTCTCTGTCTCAGGCCTTAGGATCGCTTGTCCTTGTATCTCTCTGTTCACACCTCTCCCAGGCTCTTCTCTGAAGGTTGGTTCCTTCTGCTTACAGGTGGTTTCTGCTCTCGTCATTCCAGCTTGAGCATGACTTTGCTCAGTACATCGTGATAGCTCTGGCCTTGCTTTTGCATGACCATTTAGTTTCACTTTGTATGTCTAAACAACTCATTCCCTGGAGAGGGATCTGATTGGCCCAGCTCTGGTCAGATTTGCTAGCAGACGTGGTGTGAAGGGAGGTCTAATACAAAAACATGGCCCCCTGGGCCCCTTTAGCACAAACTTAAGGAGGTGGTTGACTACTGCAAGGACAGACAGAATCTAGACAGAGGAGGTTGTTGTTTTTGCCAATCCCCACGATAGAGACATGTAAATGAAGAAGCTAATAAGTAAAGTAGTCGGTGGTAGGCAGCCTCTACAATGGCTGCACAATGATCCCATCTCCTGGAATTTATGTCTATGTGTAATCCCCTCCCAGTGAGTGTGTGCTGGATTTAGGATTCACTGAAATGTCACTCCCCAGTTAGGTTACCAAGAGACTGTGGTTTCCATCTTTTGGGCCCTCTCTTACTCTCTCACTTGTTTGCTTTAATGGAAAAAAATGCCATGTTGTGAGCTGTCCTGTGGTGAGGACTTTGAGTCAAGGAACTGGCCTCGGCCAACAGCCTGGAGGAAGTGAGTCCCACCACAGCCACACCGGAAGCTGGGGACACTCCTCACCTGTGCCTTGTGATGGCTGCAGTCCTGGCGACAGCTTGACTGTGGACTGTGGGACACATCCAGCTAAGCCACGCCTGGATTCCTGATCCACAGAAACTGTGAAATACTGTTTTAAGCAGCAAAGTTTTGGGGTAATTTGTTATACAGCAATAGATAACGAACACATGGTCCCCTAAATAATGCTGTTTTTGGAGCACAGGACCCAGGCTCACCTCAGAACAAATTGTAAGAGGTGATGTGACCGAAGGAGCTCTTCTGGAGAACTTGTTTAGACCAAAGTACCAGTCTCCTCCAGCACGGTGGGCAAGTTCAAGTACAGCCGTGCCATGTCTCCCATGTGACCAGCTGGAGAGAAGTTATGTTCTAACAGTGACAACATAGAAGTATAAAATGCAAACTGGAAGGATTTCATTTTAGAGAACCTGGTGACAGCCAAATGTTTCAACCTGTGCTGTAATATTTGAGATGTGTAAAGGGTTGCGCTTGGTGAATTCTAGTGTCTTTTTCAATTCCAAATGACAATGAATCTGAATAATGTGCCTGTGGATGCCAAGCGCCTATGGCCAGTGCCCATATGGTTGGTGTGGACCATATGAGAAGCCTCAGTCTTCTGGAACATCCCTGAGATGGAAGGTCAGACATGGAAACTTTTACATCTCAGAGTCTCTCTGCAGGCATGAGTGGGCTCAGTGGGCCCAAGGGGGGTTATCTGCCCACCACAAGACACGCCAATAGTCAAGAGGCAAGGTGGTAGGAGAAAAAGGTTTTTTTATGACAGCTTGTTAGCAAGGGGGAAGACGGCTGACTAATGTCCAAAAGAACCATCTTACAGAACAAAGATTACAGGCCAGTATATAGGGGGCTGGTCTCTGGGTGGGGCCAGACATCTAGTCTTAGTTCCTGATAGTTTTTAATTTTACTGGATATGCATCAGAGACCAGAACGAAGGCCCTGTACCCTGATCCTTCAGTTGTCATTGATGATGGCTATCAGCATAGACTCTCTGCCCCGGGGTCATCACAGTCCTAAAAAATTCAAAAGAACAAAGTTATCATCTTGTCACAGCTGGGAGGGGCCACAACATCTACAGAGCCTGCAAATCCCCCAGAGACAGACCCTTACTTATTTAGGCAAACTAAAGCAAGGATTCAAAGGGGCTGGTGGTCAGGGTTAGTTAATCAGAAGTCATTCAAAGTTACAATATGGTCTCTTTTCTACAATATGGCTTCCCTTATGTCAACCTTGTGTTGAGCTGGTATCATGGAGAGTGCTCAAGCAGTCCGCCACTCTGACAAATGATTTCACAGAGAGGGCATTTCAGGAGGTCTCCAGGAAAGGACTACTCAAAATCCTGTATCCTCCAATAGATTCCATAGACCTGTTAGGACGTTCTTTTGTTGGAGAGGAAGCTCACGGTCAGAGAATGTGTTCAGAGAAAAGAGTTTCTTTCTGGTTCTGTCCCCAGGGCAGGTTTTCCTTAAGCATCCTTGAATACCAAGAAAATGCAAGCTGGGCTCTTCAGTTCTCACCCCCAGCCTCCTAGTCTTCTTGGCCTCAGCTTCTACGAAACCAATGTATCTCTTTCCTCTTGGGCACCCTCATCTGCCTTACACCAGAAGTTTCCCTATTCTTCATCCGTGTCCTTTTGTAGGTCTACAGGTTGCATTCCAATGACAATATGCATTTGAAATATTTAAGTATAGTTTTATTGACACAAACATCCTGTCTCCACAGAGAGAATTGTGAAGAAATCACACAACACAGGAGGGGACTCTTCCTTTGTTCTTTCAAAAGTGGAATTTCTTAAGCTGTTGTATGTAAACTTTAGCTTGGGGGGCTGGTCCTTTTGGAAGAGAAGGTAAGAAATCTCCCTTTCTCTGAGACACATGCTCCCACCCAGAATTCAGCAGCGTCTGGGGACAAGCCGTGATGGCGGCTGAGCTGACAGCAGGGCAGGGTCCAGCCTCGCCAGCAGGCGTGATGCTCCGTATGCAGAGGAGGAGGTGTGAAAAGAGGCGAGTAATGGAGAAGGGTGCTTTCGGAGGCATGGTGGGCAAGGGAAGAAGAGGGACAGCCATTGCGTCTGATTTTCAAGGTTACCTCTTGAGATAGGACTGCAGCTCCCTTGTGGCCTGGGAAAGCAATTCCTTTCCTATAGCGATAGCTTTATAATAAAGAATAAAGACCCTTTTGTAATACCTTGTATTTCTCTCACGTCTTTCTCCAGAGAAGCTGCAAGTGCTTCAGAGATTTTATCTTTATGAAAAGCAGGTGAGTAGGTGTGAAGACCTTCTGGTGATCTCAGCCCCTCTGTCCCTAATCCAATCGCTTTGTCTCCAGTCCCCTGCCTTCCTTCTGATTATGATGATTGACATGAGTGGGTCCAGAGCAGGATAGCCCAGTTCTGCCAAGGACTCTTCAGTATCTCTTGTTCACGAACACTGTGGCCAGAATCCCACTCCAGCAGTCTGAAATTCAGGATACTTGATTCAAAGAAATTGAGAGTATTTACCCAATTCAAGACTCATAGGAATAGCTGAGCCTTATGAAGGTCTAGAACTGGGTGCTGGAAAGCCATCATTCTTTCTCTCCTTTTTGCTTTGGGATCATTCAGTTTCCTGGGGCTGCCTCTTTCTGTGTACTGATTTCCTTCTATTGCTTCTCTCTAGAAACGCCTTTCTCTGCTTGCCTCTCTGATCTATGGCCCCAAATGGCAGCCTTGACACTTGAGTTTCAGGCTCAGGGTGGGCACTTCATTTAGTCTGGTTATCCAATAAGAGGAAACCAATTGGCTCAGCTTATTGCTTAGACTGGTGTCCACTTCTGGTCCAGTTATTTCTGGTGGAGGGGCAGGCCTGGCAGCAGGAAGGGCTTCTTCCTCCAGGGTGTAGAAGGATTTGTGCCTTTGTGTCTCCACTGAGGTTTCTCCCTTTATTTGGAATGGGCTTAGCCTTGATTCCCCAGAGGATCCTCAGCCCACATGTGTCTTTCTCTGAGAGCCCATCCCCAGCCACCTTCCTTTTCTCTCCAACCCACTCTGCACAACCTATTAATCCCCCTACTCCTCCATTATCTTGTCACTATTTGCCTATTTGTGTCCTTGACTCCGTGAACTGGCATGAGAGGGCAAGGCTTTTGGTCTACCTTGTTTTTGTATCTTGAAAGCTAGCATAGTGCCCAGAAAATCTGCTGAGTGAATGAATGTATGAGGAACAATAGATCTCATCAAACAAAGCCTTTGCAACGTCTTGTCTTTACACAAATATTCTGTTAGCAACAGAAGAAACGATCCTGCTTTTTAAGAAGCACTGATCTTGACTGAGTCAAGAGACTTGGGAATAAAGTGCACTTGTCACTAGGTCCTTCCACTTCGAGGAACTGAAGGGGGCACATGGGGCTGCCGCTGCAGTCTACAGTATTCCCCGTGTGTGCTTCGGGAGGTCTTGCTCTTCTCCTGCAACCAGTCTTATGGCTACTGAAGTGCAGGTGGTGGAGAAGCAGCATTTACACTGTGTACAACCTTTCATTTTCTTTTCTTTCTTTCTTTCTTTTTTCTGCAGAGGAAGATTTCCCTAAGCTAACATCTGTTGCCAAACCTCCTCTTTTTGCCCAAGGAAAATTGTCCCTGAACTAACATCTGTGCCCATCTTCCTCTGTTTTCTATGTGGGATGCTGCCACAGCATGGCTTGATGAGTGGTTCTAGGTCCGCACCTGGGATCCAAACCCACAAACCCCAGGCCACTGAAGCGGAGCACATGCATTTAGCCACTATGCCACCAGGCTGGCCCCTTGTTTTATTTTCTGATAATGTATGTATAGACTAGTGATTATATTAGATAAGGCAATGTTGATTTAGGATCATCTGCCTCACAAATTTACGTTAGTTAGGATCATTTTGCATTTAAATTTGTAGCAATAACTAAACATGGCAGGCACACTGTATGACAGTAGGTGGGGGCGGGGGAGAGGGTAGAATGTAAGGGGCAAAACTGATTCACCCGAGGAGCTTTCCAAATATCCCATCTCCCACCTTCACCTGTAGCCATTCCTACCTTGTTCCCCAGGGGAATCTGATCCTTCCCTGTCCCCTATGTGACAACTGCCACTTCCATCTCTTTGCTCATTGCTTCCATCCCTTTTTCTCACGCTCTGGTAGAAATCGTGTGAAAGAGAGGAAGAATGAGGAGGAGGGGTGGGTGAGCTCTCTCCCTCTCCTGTTCTTTTTTTAGTGCTTCCAAATACCTCATTATCCCATGCTGGGAGAGCCCTTCTTAAGTTTTCAAGTCTCCCATCATCCTCCTTAGCAACAAGCCAATATCTTTGCTGGTGTGTGGCAGCCATGGAGCCCATGTTGAGGTGTTTGGACATAAACACCTTCTAATCCACTATTAAGTCCTTCAGTTTGTGTTCTCATAACACTAACCATAATGAACTCTTCACATACTGATGTCAGTTTAATATGCTGCTTCCCCAGGAAGGGCCTAGTAATTTAGTGTTAATTAATGATGACTTATTGCAAATTATGTTACTGACTTACTGACGCTCCTGGGTGACACACACATCTTTCAGACGAAACCATAACATTATTACTTAGCATTCACATAGCGCTTCACACGCTCAGAACACTTGGTAATTGAGTTAGCGGCATTGTCACTATTCCTCATGTTGATCCCGTCATACGTGTTAGTAGAGGTGTCCCTCATTATAGGTAAACTTGACACACAAGTTTTAAACTCGCCAAATTGCTGACACGGAGGAATTACATTTTACTTATCTCAGGGTCTAGAGTGAAAGGTATTTGGGGACTGGGGTTCATCAGGTGTGCGATGGAGATAGCTGCCTGTGAAGCACAATATTGCAGGTTTGCTCCGTCAGGCATTTTAAATGCCCAGAAGGAACAGACGGGGGAGCTGAGGCCTAGGTGGCGTGCCGTCAGAGCTTTAGCCAGGAGAGAAGGTGGCAGCCAAGGGTAAAGGCGACCTCTGAGATATAGAAAAGGCCACAAAGGAAAAATAAGCCACTAATTTGGACCATATTGCTAATAGACATGACTAAGGTCATTGAGTTTTTGTCGTCAAAATTTTCAACCTGTTTTATGGAATGGTGTTTTCAGTGGAAAATATCTTAGTTTCTATCTGAACAAAATCACTTGGAAAAAGGAATTTGCTTTATACGGGGGATGCTGAAGATAGGCAGGGGATCCTCATGCTATTATTCTCCATCTTCAGGATTGAGGAACTTCAAGAATGAGGAGATGGCCAGTAAGCCAGGCCTCGGAGAACAAGGAGGGTGGATTGGAGAGAAATCTTTGGTCGTGCGATTCGGGATCCCTTTTCATCTCCTGTCTACCCTTAGTCATCTGCCTACTGATGTTGCCCTTTTGTGCTGGACACATTATATAGTCTGAAATATTGAACTCATCTATTTGAAACAATATTTTGATTTCTAATAAATGATAAGGAGAGGGGAAATGAGATTCCCCTCCGGCCAGAAAAAGGGCAATCTTCACTCTCCGTGGGAGAAAGATAAGCCCAGTCAATTTGTGGAGATGGTGTCAAAATTAAATTATTTCTCCAGAAACTTATATATATATAAAAAAATTCAACTTGTCTTTCTTGGAGGAAGTGCTATTCCCATCTTTCCTTTGTCCTGTTCTGCGGCAAACTCCAGGACCTTAATTAATCCCTGCTCTTGATTCTATTGGTTCATTTCTGTCTCGTCCTTGTCTTCCTTGCCAACACCATTTTAAAATACAGAAATTGGCTCCCACAACAGACAACTAACAATTCATTTCAGGCTCAAATATGAGTAGAACTCATATCGGAAACTTATTTATTATTCTAGACTCTTGCATCAAAACCTTTTGACGAAGCCCAAGCAAAACAGTGACACATTCAGATCAGATTAGCAATTTGCACCTTCGTAGAGGGCCAGCCGAGCAGCTTTGTTCTGATGTCTTTGAAAAAAATCCATTTGTATCTGTCGGGAAATGGAAGCTTATTTGCGTCTGGAGCTGTGTCTCTGGGCTGGTAATGATGATAAATCAACTCAAGTTTCAAGCAGACTGGCAGTGCTCAAAACGTCGTCAAGTTCACCTGGGAGGGGAGGATGTGCCCTTGGGGTGAGCTCCACCTCCCTAGGCACACCACCTTGCAGAAGCTTCTAGGTGGAGAAGGGACAAACCCACCAGGAGAAGGAGGCAGTGTGGTAAATGGTTAGCAGAGACAATTCTAGAGTCTGTCTGAAATTCCAGTTCTGACTCCCCACTTTCTAGATGTGTTAGCTTGGGCAAGTCACTTGACCTCTTTGAGCTTCGATTTCCTCACCAGGAAAATGGGCATAATAATATCTACCCTATACAGTTGTTGTGAAGATTAAATGAGATGATGGAGATGTACTTAAGGCACTTGCCACATGATGAGCACTTAATTAAGGGCCATTTTTCTCATCTTGATCTGCAGAGTTAAAATATGGTGAGAGAAACAGAAGTGGGTAATTCTACTTAGAAGGCAGGGTGGCAAATATTTATAAACCACGGATGTGGAGAAGGGCTCACCTGCTGACATCTTGTTTGACACCCGTTGAAGCAGGTGAATTAAATCTCCGTGGCATCCCCATCCACTAGGTTCAAGGACAGAGTATTGAGGCTCTTCTCCAGGCAGACCAGTGAGTGGGGCGATTGGGCAGCAGAAGAGGCTACGTAACTTTCCCAGGTCACCAGCTGGTAGGTGGTGGAGCTGGAATTTGTATCCAGGTTGTCTGACTCCAGGACATTGGTTCTCAACATCATCTGCACATGAAAGTCACCTGGGGAGCTTCTAAATGACCAGATGCCCAGGCTGGGTCCCAGCCCAATTAAACCAGAGCCTCTGGGGGTGGGACCCAAGCAGCAGTAGCTTTTAAAGTTCCCCAGGTGATGACAATGTGTAGCAAGGCAGAGAGAAACTTCTCTAGGCTAGAGCAGTGGTCCTCAGAGGGTAGTCCCTGAACCAGCAGCACCAGCATCCCCTGGGAACTTATGAGAAATGCAAATTCTCCCTCCCCCTGCCCCCCACTCTTCTGACTCAGCAACTCTGGGGTGGGACCAAGCAGTCTGTATGTTAGCAGGCTCTGCAGGTGATTCTGGTTCATGCTCATTTGAGAACTCCAGAGCAGAGCTTCTCAAACTGTAGTGTGCCTACGAATCACCCAGGGATCCTTCTAAAATGTAGACACTGATTCTGTAGGTCTGGGGTGGGGCTGGAGCTTTTGAATTGGTGATGCAGATGCTTCCTGTGCATCGGTGACATCTGAGGAGCGAGGGAGCTCCGCTCCACTGCCAGGCTGCCTCCAGAGTCCCCAGCTCCCTTCCTCAGAATCCCCTGGGATGTTTATCAACATGCAAATTCCTGGGCTCCTCTCCAGACCTACTGAATGCTAATCTCTGAGGATGGGATTGGGCAGTGCAAACACCAAAGGGGATTGTTTAAATGTCCTAGGAAGTTTGAGAACCTGTGTTCCCAAAGGGCCTGATCCTCTGAGGGGCCTCGTCCTGATGGCTCCTGGTCTTCTCCCAGCAAGCTGCTTTCAACCCTCAGGGCTGGCCAGCCAGCCAGCTGTGTCAGGCAGGGTCAGGACAGCAGGGCTTTGGTGTTGTAGCTTAAAAAAAGAAACCAGCAGCAGAGGTCCTCAGGCTGCTGTCAGCGCATCTCCAGCTAAGAACCACATCTTGCTATGTCCACAGGCTGCAGGGAGCAGAGCTGTATTAATCTCCTAGTCCAGGATACTGTCCTGTCCACACACCTTGGGCCCTGCGGCTAGAAATATAACTCTCCTTCCCTCTTTGGATTCATGGTGACTGTCCTGTCTGCCCAACCACCTCACTGACCCAGCCACCTCCAGCCAACCCACAGGCCAGTAGGTTAGAGCTGGCAACACCCTCCTGGATGTACAGTATGCTGTATGAGACAGGTGGTAGCTAGCTGTTTTAGCTGAATGGGCACAGAACAATGGCAACCCAAAGAGCTGGGTTCCAGGTCAACGTGAGGAAGCAATACATTCACTTGGGTCATGCGCAGGCCTGGAAGCGGGTTCTTCATAGGTAGGCAGCTACTAGTCTGGGGTGATTTAGGCTGGTTCTGCCACAGGACCCACAAATGTCCTTGAACCCGTGCTCCTGGAGGCACTGCAGTCCTGTTGCCCTGGGATGGGCAGGACCGACACAGTATACAGCCAGGGCCCAGGAATAACCTCATCCCCAGCATCTGCATCCACCCCTCCTCAAACATGTCAGCCCAGCCACCTAGCAAGGAGCTTGGAACCCTGCCCTTGGCTGCTTACTCCTTTGGCTCTCATGGGCTTCTCGATCACAGAATCCTCTCTGAAAATCTAAAATATCAATATGCCTGAGCTGTTCCTCACCTCTAAAATGACCCTCATTAAGACCAGGGTGAGGATGAAGTAGTTAATATGCAAAAAGAAAGGCAGCTGGAGGAAAGCGGGTTACGGAGTAAAGGCCTGTGTAAGGGTTAGTTGCTGTCGGTGTCATTATCACCAGGTAAGGTAACAAGTGGATATCTTTTTTGGGGAATGGGCATTACCTGCTTTTCTTCTAGATCATTGCTAAACCACCAGGTAGACAGCCGAGGCCCACAGTTCCCAAGCCGTTCTGATGATAAAGGAGCTAAGTGCAGGGAGAAGGGGCGATTAAATAACACCCTTCCTTCCCTAGGAGGGAGGGACTCCGACGTCCCTGTCGTCTACAAAAGAGTACCTAACATGGTAACGTGGGCTTGCATAGGAGTCTTATCCGACAGATGAACAGAAATGACACACTGTTGGCCTGAATTACAAGGACCCCCTGCAGATTAGCCCCAGACAGCTCCATGGGATTGCAGGCGGCTTGCAATTGCTTGGGGTGGCCCTTTATGACACAGCCCAAGGCCTCTGGATGGAATAATAGCCTTAGAGCCATTTTTGAGGGTTCAGTCGAAGTCTCCTTAATAAAGCGTGATGAAGCAGAAGGGACAAATTATAGCCCCCAGGTGTGTCTGCAGTGAAACGGGGCTTCCTAAACTGCCCCTGTGGAACTCAAAGGACCACCAGCCAGGCTTCTGCTTGCCCTTTTCAAAGCTGGCCCCGTGGCTCCAAAGCTGCCCTCTGAGGTCTGTCCCAATCAGCTTCAAAGATGATGTTATTATTGTCTGCCAGGCACCCAGGACGTCCTGTGCAGGACAGGAAGCCGAGGGGAACAGGCATGTAATGCAGGCAGCAGAAGGCACCGGGTGGGAGCTGGTATCCGAAGGAGGCAGGTGCACACACACATGGCACGTCCCCTGCACTCATCACAAACCCAGAACATGCTCGAGCATCCGCAGAGCTCATTGGTGTCTGCTCTGTGGTTGCTGTCATCATTTTAGTTGGCTCCCTCCACCCTGCCTCCCTTCCCTCTGCTCTCCATCTAACACTAACCCCGCACACACTGTTCTGGGATCCTGGAGGGTGGGATGGGGATGAAACGGGGCTTAGAAACAAGTGACAGGTCTCCGTTTGCCCTTTCCAATGGCTTTTGCAGAGGCCTGTGATCTTGTATGACCCTGGGAGGGAGGAGAGGTGTTCTCTTCCTCTTCCACACCCCTTCCAATTTTATATATGGGGAAACTGAGGCTTATAGAGGTCAAGGGACTTACCTAAGGTCACCAGTTGGATCCTGACTGATACAACTCATTAATAATATGCTTACCAAGACAATGTATATTTCCTGTGCATCAGCCCTGTCTACCCAAGTTTGGTGTAAGTACCTCATGGCTGGACTAGGGGCTTCAAAGATACTTGCTTATTGATTGAATATTCAAGCTTTGCTATTCTCTTACATTTTCCTAATTTTATATGTTTATCTATAGAACGAGAGAGCAGAAGACACGCATTGGGTTATAAAGTTAGCGAGTTTTACTGGAAACTGAAAAGCTTGAGATTTTGCTTGACTTTTTCCCATCTAAAAAAGGCTCTGGAGAAGGTCTAGAAGATTCCAGGACAAGTTGAACCTCATTCTTCTGTCATTCTATGGGGCCCATATCCTTTCCCCTCTGCAGCTCACACCCATGGTTTCTTCTCAGGGAACAGGAGGTCAGGGAAGCAGACAGGAGAGAAGGTCAGAGTGGGGAGGTGAGGAGGAGAGCCCAGGAGAAAGGGGGAGGGCAGTGAGTCATATTGTCTGTTTAGAGAAAACTAAGATGCTAAAATAGAGATCATTCATGAAGAATTTTGGGATTTCCTACCTGAGCCCCAGAGCATGACTGTGTGACCCTCTGTGTCAGCAACAGTAGCTCAGGGTTCCCATCCCGATTGTCTGCCATAGAAGAATCCCTTCTACCTCTGCTCCAGCCTGGCACGTTCTGATGGCCCACGTCCACCGTTTTCCTCTCACCTCCCAACCCCTCCCCTCTGCTTTCCTGGAGAAGGGCTCTGCCCAGAGCTTTCTCTTCAGAGTCAGCTGCGTCCTGGAGCTCAAAGGAAGGAGGTGACTGCGCTCCCTGAGGAGGGATTGTCCTCCCTTCCTGAGTCCCTGGTCCTTGCTCAGATTCTTCCAGCTGGGAGGCCTGAGGACAGCAAGCTGCATCTGCGCCAAGGACACGGAGACAATTGCATTATGTTGCCCATGGCAACCGACTCTGAGGCCGGCTATCCTCTGGCTTGGTCACGACTGTGTTTGAGAACTCTTGCACTTTCTTTGGGGTTTAAGGGTTTGTCGGTTTTCCTTCCTTGCACATGAAGTGGTCATTTTCTTTTCTGGCAATATTCACACACACGCACACACACACCCACGAACACACAAGCAGTCACTTCCCAAACACATGAATATGTATTCTCAGCTGTTGGAGGAGCTTCTGGAACACCTCCTGGGAGTCTGAGCCTAAGGAATTCTGGATCTCCAATTCTGGATCTCCAGGTTAATAAAGAAACTGAGGTACAAGTGTGAAAATAGCACTTACTTAGAGCTGGAGACCTGGGTTCCCCCGGTTTTGTTTCCAACTAGCTGTGGGCAAGTCACCTCCTGCCAGTGAGCCTCCTTGTCCTCATCTATTTATTGGGCTAAAATGCTTATCTCATAAGGTTACTGTGAGGATTAAGTGACATTAAGTAAGGTAATGGTTGTGGAAATGTCTATAATGACCGATAAAAATGTCTTGAGGAAGACTTGGGGTGCCATTTGTGTGCGTGGTGCCAGGCATTACTGCGAATCTACAAAAGTAATAGAAGACATGGACCTTTTATTTTTAAATTGTAGCAAAACACAAACAACATAAAATTTGCTGTCTTAACCATTTTTAAGTGTACCATTCAGTAATGTTAAGTATATCCATGTTGTTGTGCAGCCAATCTCCAGACCTTTTTTATCTTACAAATCTGAAACTCTGCACCCATCAGATGACTCCCCTCTGCTCCCTCCCCCAGCCCTTGGCCACCACCCTTCTACTTTCTGTCTTTGGAAATCCAACGACTCACCTCATGTACGTGAATCATACCATATTTGTCGGTTTGTGTCTGACTTATTTCGCTAGCATAATGTCCTCAAGGTTCATCCATGTTGGAGCAGGTACCAGAATTCCCTTCCTTTTTAAGGCTGAATAAGATTCCAAGGACATAGACCTTTTTAAAATGTCTGAATAATGTAAAAACAACACATATGCAGAGCCATGAAAAATTACAAAGCTGCCTGTCACACAAGGCATCCAATGCATAACAATAGAGAAGTAGAGAAGGGACCATTCCTCATGATTCCAGGAGCCCCCTGCGCCCCCTGGGCCTGGCTCTGCATCTTAGGACCAAGCATTCCTGAAAGACAGCATCTGGGTCAGGCTAAATAGTTATATTCGCTAGAACCTGGACAGCAATTCCTAAACAAATGGCACCGAAGAGTGGTGAACACCTGGAGACCCGAAGAGTGGGTCTCCAGGAGTGAGAGACAGTAGGAGTTGGGGACACAGAGAAGGGAGCAGCAGTTGCCCTGGCTCAAGAGAGGGTCAGGAGCTGGAGAACAGAGCGTGGTGGTGAAAAGTTTCCTTTGTAGTCTGGCCTTTGAGAAACAATGGCTTATTTCCATTGTGCAGATTCAAGTAATGCTTATAAAACATTTAACTCAGAGCCTTATGGGCTTAGCCAACCAGCCACGTGGATGAGGCTGGCCCGGCCCAACATTCCCCAGTCCTGGGAGGAATAGGGAGCACATTCCTAAGTCCCCCATGCCATTCGGTTGCCTGACCTGGCTTCCAGGGGAGGGGAGCTGGAAATTTTCAATCACCAATTGCCAATGATTTAATTAATCATGCCTACACAATGGAGCCTCCATAAAACCCTAAATAACAGCGTTTGGGGAACTTCTGGGTTGATGAGCACATTGAGATGCTGGGAGGACGATGTGCCCAGAGAGGGCGAGGAAGCTCCCTGCTCCTCTCCCCCTGCCATGCTGCGCCCTGTGCATCATGTCCATTTGGCTTTTCCTCAGTTATGTCCCTTATAATAAACTGGTAATAGTAAGTAAAGTGCTTTCCTGAGTTCTGTGAGTTGTTCTAGCAAATTACGGAATCTGAGAGGGGTTTTGTGGGACCCTTGAATTTGTAGCCAAGTCAGACAGAAGTGTGGGTATCCTGGGGACCCGATACTTACGACTGGTGTCTGAAGCGGGGACAGTCTTGTGGGACTGAGTCCCTAAACCTGTGGAGTCCGACGCAGTTAATGCCAGAAGTGAACTGAATTGTAGGACACCCAGTTGGTGTCGAAGAGTCAGAATTGGTTGGCATGGGGAAAAAAACCCCTCAATGATTTAATTGTTGAATGTCCACACCATAAGCAAAGCCACCCCCTATAAGTTACCAGAATTGCAAGATTCACGCAAAAGATAAAAACAAGCAACCACCAGAAGACTTGCTTGGTAAAACTATGCCTTATAAGTGACAGCAAATGTTACAGGTGACTTTGGAAGAGTGGCTCAGTTTGGAGTTAGAATAGCATCAGAGCAGAGCTGGAACAAAAACAAAGTCATAGGGGGGAGAAGATATTTGCCTGTATATAACCCATCAAGGATAGATACCCAGAACATATGAAGAATTCCACAAATTAATACGAAAAGATAAACAAGCCCCTAAAAATGGTCAAAGGATAAAGATGAAGCAATTCACAGATGAGGAATCCTGAATAGCCAATAAATATATGAAAAACGTTCAGACATACTAGGATCCAGAAAACACGAAAAATTCCAAGATGAGATGCCTTTTTTTATCTATCAGGTTAGCAAAATTTTCAAGTTTGATAATATCAAGTAGCAGCGAGAATGTGGGAACTCTCTTATAACGCTCATGAGTACAGCCGATTCGGCAATATCCACTAAAATTTAAGATTCGCAGACTCTGTGATGCAGCAATTCCACTCTAGGTATATAGATTCTAGAGACAGCCACGTATAGGCAAGGAGATGTTGCAAAGATGATTATTGCAGCCGGGTTCATAGTCGCAGAATGTTACAAATAGCATGAAACAATTTCTATAAATTTAAAAAACATGTAAAACAATACTATATAGTTTTATGGAAACATGTGTGGTAAGACTCAAATCCGCAGAGGATAAGGATGAACACCGACTGCAGGAGCATTGTCTCTTTCAGGAAGCGGGGGAGGGCAGGAGTGAGGACTTTAACCAGACCTGTCATGTTTTACTTCTCTTAAAAAAATCTTAAGCAACTTGGAAAAGTTTAACACTTGTTCATTCTCTGTGGTGGCTACATGGGTATTTGTTTTATTATTCCTGTGCCTTTCGTATGTTTGAAATATTTCATAAACGCATTATTTTAAATAAAAAAGATAATGAAATCCCTCTTAATCTAGGAAGAACTGGATTTTGTAGTTACTCTCTGTTCCTGCACTTGCTTACACGTGTGTTGTCTCTTCCTCAAATATGTGATGGAAGAAGCTTGTTTTGGGCCAGGCAGAGAGAGCGTGATCTAGAAGCCACGGTCAGTGACCATGAAGCGAAAAGGGACCCAGCGCAGGATTCCTGTCTCCACCTTGGCTAGGAGATAGCCACAAGGCATCTGCCAGAATGACTCTAGCAGCAGAACAGTCACTACTTCCTGCACACCTATTCCATTGTCGGGGACATCTTCAGGGGAAGCTAGAGAGTTCTCTCCCATGTAGGCTGGCTAGCTGTTCCTTCGCCATTAGAGGGATAATAGCATGGATGCCTCTTTGTCCAGACCCTGGATGAGGAGGGAGAACCTCTCACCATTTTGTTTATCCTTCTTTAGATGCTCTGAGATGGGGCTGTGCGGCGTCCGAGGGTGAAGCACGTGCAGAGGATGTGATCAGATTACATCAGAGCACAGGGAGTCTGTAATTCATGGGAACTGGAAATTGTACCTTAATAAGTTTGCATTAGCTCTTAAATGGCCACATCATATTATTGCCTCATATTAGGTTTGTGATCAATGACCGCCTAACTGCCTCTCTTGTGCCACAAAATCCTTTTCACATAAATTGCTGTCAAATCACTACTCCCTCTGCAGCCGTTCTGCATTTGTGCGAGTGAATTTCAGAGATTGCTGCTGGGCTGTGCATTTATACTTGTTAAATTTTATCTTCTTGGCTTCCACCATACATTCTAGAATTGAGATCATTCTGAATTTTGATTCTGTCTTCTGTGGCATGTACTCTCCCCACCAGGTTAGTGTCGTCTGAATAACTGACTGGCATATTTTCAAAAGGACGGGGCCAAGGACAGAAGCCTGTAGCAAGGCAAAGGCAATGAAAATGTTTCTCTGGATTGACACGGAACCATTAATCAGCAATCTTTGGTTACAGCAGTTCAATTGGCCATAAATCTGCCTCAAATTATTACCATCTGATGCTGTGGGAGTGCAAGAGATAGAGTGGTTAGGAAGACTCAGTATTGTAAAGATGTCAATTATCTCCAGATGAATCCACAAATTGAATGCAGTTCAAGATAAAATCACCACAACGTTTTCCATAGAACCTGGTAAGCTGATTCTAAGATTTATTTGGGAGAGTAAAGGAAAGACCAGGAACAGATGAGATAATTTTGAGGAAAAAGGACAAGAATTGGGAGAATTGACCTACCAGAAATCAAGGCTTATTATAAAGCTATAATGATTAGGGCAGTTTGATATTGGCACGGAAAAAGAAAAAGAGATCAAAGGAACAGAAAAGAAATCCCAGAGATAAAATAAAAAATATATGGGAATTTGATATGTGACAAGGTACACTACAAATCTGTTAGCAATGCACAGGCTACTTTAAAAATGATACTGGAATACTTGGTAATTCATAACGGAAGAAAGTTCTATCTCTATTTCAAACCTCTACTAAAATAGATTCCAGGATGTTTAAAGACCTAAATGTGAAAGGGAAAACTTCAAAATATTGGGTGTAAGGACATATCTTCATGACCTTGGAAGTAAGAAGGGTTTTTTAAACAAGATGACGAAAGCATAAGCAAAATGAGAAGTTTGATAGATTTGACTATATTAAAATTAAAAATATTCATGTATCAAAATACAAGTTAAAAATCAAGTTATAGACGTGGAGAAGATGTTTGTAAAGCTTAAAATAGATAAGTAATTAGTAACCAGAATGAGAAAATTTCTTTCAAACTAATATGAAAAATACGAACAATGTAACAGAAAAAGAGACAAAGGGTGTGACCAGGGAGTTTTATAGAAAGGAAGTCTAAATGACCAGTGAATATATGAAAAAATTCTCAACCTCATTAGTAAGCAGGCAAATGCAAATTAAAATCACAGTGAGATACATTTTGGACTGACCAGATTGACAAAATTTAGAAAGTCTGATAGGAGCAAGTAACAGTAAGAATGTGGAGCAAGGGGAACCATCATACACTGATGGAGGGTTTCACTGGCACTGTCATGGAGAGAAAGTTTGGAAACATCTAGTAAAGCTGAAGAGCTGAAGACGCACATACCTTGTGGACACAGTAATTTCATTCCCTGGTGTGAATTCTAGAGAAACTCACATATACGTTAGGAGGCATTTACGTGAGCATGGGTTGTAACATTTTTAGTGAGATGATATAAATAGAAACAACCTGAATGACCATCAACAGAAGAATGAATGAATAAATTATGAAACATTCGTTCAATGCTGTAGTTTCTGGCGATGGAAATGATTGAACTAAATCTACATGTATAACGGATACATCTCAAAAACATAATGTTAAGCAAAGAGAGCACGTAGCAGAAAGGTAGATACAGTGTGATGCTATTTACATAAAGTCTAAAATCATGTAAATGATACTATATATCAGGGGTGGCAAACCGTAGCCTGTGGGCCAAATCTGGGGTAAAGAATGCCTATTTTTGTCAAATTTTATTGGAGCACAGCCACATGCATTTGTTATCTCTGGCTGCTTTTGTGCTACAAAGGCAGAGGTGAACAGTTGCAACAGAGGTAGGATGGCTTGCAAAGTCTAAAATATTTACTATCTGGCCCTCTACAGAAAAAGTTTGCTGGCGCCCGGCACATATGTGTATTGGTTAGCCTAATATGTAACATTAGTGGCTTACATAAGAGAAAAGTTTACTTTTCCTGTTTGAAAGGCTAGGTAAACGTTTCAGGGCTTTTAGGCTAGCTCAACAATCATCAGAGACCCAAGATCCTTCCCTGTGGGTTATTGTCGCCCTCAGTATGCCATGTGCATCTCATGATCCACGATGGTGCCCATCTCTCATCGTCACATCCCCCTTCCAGGCAGTGTGAGGGCAGTAACAGGCATCTTCATTTTGAGCATGTGACCTAGAAGTTATCCACGTCCCACTGGTAAGAATTTTTTCACAGGGCTATGCCCACCCTCAAGAAAGCTAGGAAATAGACACTTCACCTGGGCTATGATGTGCTCGCTAACAGTCCTATTACTGTGAGGGTGGGAAGAATGGCTGTTGGGGAACAACCAGAGGCTTCGGCAATAAGCTTATTTGTAGTAAAGACATGAAAAGGAACATTGACTGGTTCTCCATCTTTAGCAGGATGGTGGTCACTTTTAGGCAGGAAGGAATGCAATCAGAGAGAGGTACAATAAAAAGAGCTCAGGAAAAGAGCTGGGAGCCCCAGGACTAGAGATTCAAGACAGTTTTATACCTTAAGGCCTGCAGCCAAATCTATGTATATTGCAATTATTCATATACATATAGACATATGTTTAGTTAGAAGAGTAAAATAATAAGAGGAAAGTATCAGAGGCAGAATAGGAGAGACAGGAGAAGATAATTCACTGTAAGAGAGACAACAACATATGCTGAGTGAAACGCCAATATAAAGCACAGTGTTTGGCACAGAATCTTATTGGACTAAGAACTCTATATAATGCAGTATAGATTTTTGATCAGTCACTTTACTATGGGTGTCTATTAATATTGGCAATTGGAGCCAATAGGTCAAGGGGCTTGGGACAGGTTAGAAACACACTGCCTAAAAATATACATTGGCTACTTAGTGCTTTGAAGTCCTGATAATAAAAAGGAAATATTTAGGTAGGAGTTAGAAGAATCTCACAGCGGTGGGCAAACGTGCCTTGTCTCTTGGAAGAAGTTGAGAGCTACTCTCTTCTGGGGTTTCTGTCTGCCTGATGCTAGGTGCCTGGTACAGAAAGAGATGAGTTGAGGGAGCCAGAACCCCAGACCTTCAAAAGAGAACCCTCAGATGTGGAAACGCCTTGCCTTGCTTTGCCCAGATATGCAAATACCCACCCTGTATATAAACCTGGTGGGTGCATGCAACCGTTCTAGAGAGCCATCTCACACTATCTAATTGAATTAAGAATGCATTTTCCAGGGGCCGGCCCCCGTGGCCGAGTGGTTAAAGTTCCATGCGCTCCACTGCAGGGACCGGGTTCACAGGTTTGGATCCAGGTGTGGACTTACTCCACTCATCAGCTGTGAGTGCTGTGGAGGCATCCCACATACAAAATAGAGGAAGATTGGCACAGATGTTAGCTCAGGGAGAATCTTCCTCTCAAAAAAAATATTTTTAAAAAAAGCAATGCATTTTTTTCCATACGACCCAGCAATTTCACTCCTGGGCACATACTCCAAAGAAATTCTTTCACAGGACCATAGTGGCATGTGTGAGGGTGCTCGTAACTCCATCGTTTCATGGTGGGGGAGAGTTGGAGGCAATCTGGGTTACCATCACCAAGGAAGTGCATAACACAGGATGGCGGGTGCTTGCCGTGGACTACGGTGCAGTGGTTAGAAAGAGAGGACTGGATATACACACAGTAATGCAGGAGGATCTTAAAAACAGAGTACTGATTGAAGAGAGTTAAGAAAAGGAGAATGAGATCTATAGCACAATAATGCTTATGTAAATGAAAAATGCATGCACACAGAACCACGATATGCATTTTTCAGGAACATATGCAAATTAAAGGAGGCATGTTAACACATTAGAGTAGTTGCTTATGGGGGAGTGAGAGAGACTACCCCCCAAAATAGTGACTCTAAGTGAGTTTACTTGGACTGCCTTTTTATTCATTCTCAATACCTTGCCTTCCTCCCGGCTCCTGACAATCTGATCTTAGAAGTGCTAGCTTTGACTCTTATACCCTTACTGGGTTTATCATCTCTTGTTTTGCTCCCTGGGTGTCTAACCATGGTCATGTCCCCAACTCCACTCTGCCACACAGACTTGGCTTTGACATCTTGCTATTGCTTTCTGAGTTTCTGACCACACTGCTCACCTTCTGGTCTTTCCTTCATTACTCCCAGCTCTTTGCTGACAGCTTGTTGTGGTCTTGCTCCACTACACGGCCATACAGGTCAACTGATGTGTAGAAGATGGACCTGCTTGAAATTGTATGATGGATCAGCAGTGGCCAAATAAAGTCATGTTTGCCTCAATCTGTTGTCTCCCCAGACCGTTTGTCTGCTCTGCACCTGCTCTCCCCAGGTTTGAAGCTCTTGCTCTGGAGGGCAAGAACCCTGTTTGTCTTTTCTTTTCCTCTAACTCCAACACAGACAGCCTTTGAATTTTGATACCTTGACATGTGCTGATATATTTTAATATAAACTTTCTTTTACTTCAAAAGCAAAGAGCTAAGTAATTTCATATATTTCAAATTACATATGAGTTATTGGAGAGGTGGTGAGAGAGCCTGGTACTCCAAGGGCACACATCCCATGACCCTTGGGCCGTGAACACCATGCTCCATCCAACAGAGTTAGACAGCTTTCAGGAAGCTGGTGACATCAATTACAGGCTCAATGGCCAAGAAGTTACCTGGAGGGCAGATATTGATAGTTAGAAGATGCAAATATCTGCCTTCCCACCTGCCTTCAATTGAGAATAAATCATTTGGAACCACTGGTCTCTGTAGCTCTTGGCCAAAGATATTTTCCATGTTTCTGGGACATGACACAGAGGAGGGTTGTGTGAACATATGTGTATGGCATGGGTGGGTGAGTGAGGCTGTGTGCAGTCTATAAACTCCAGGACCAACAGAATGCCTGGCCACATGTGTTCCTGGCACCAATTAGGCCTCCAGTCTGTGTGACCTGGCTAGGTTTGTACAGGGCTTGGTGCCATGACACAGCAGCATGACATGGGGAGTAGTATGGACTTGCTTCAGTGCTTTATGACAATCTGCTGTCTGTTCTCTAGGGGAGAAAATCAGGCTACCGGAAAATAGGAGCACTACTACCAGAAGTCCATGTGAATAAGTATTGGCTCAGTGATGATGGTTACAGTCAATAGGTATAAGGAGGCTAATTAAACACCAGAGCCTGTGACTGGGAGCTGCTCTGAATCAGCTGTGGTGATTACACCATGTGGCACAATGGCTTTGCTACAGTGTAAATTAGCCTCAGCCTTGAGTGGGAAGTGAGCTAAAGTCCTTCATCAATATGATACCATGACTGCATTTTCAGAGCCCAAGGAATTTGGACAAAGGAAATCTGACAAAGGAATTTGGGATCCTTTTGGATGCAAGAAACAAAGTGGGGAATCTATTTTGGATGTGAAAGTACTGTAATTTCTCTAAAGATTGTGACGGATGTAAAAAATAGATCACAATATTGAAATCAAGATTACTTCAGAAAATTAGGACGTGTGGGCACTATAGTACTGTAAAACAGTTGATATAAGATGTTTTGGGGGGCTGGCCCCGTGGCCGAGTGGTTAAGTTCGCGCGCTCCGCTGCAGGCGGCCCAGTGTTTCGTTGGTTCGAGTCCTGGGCGCGGACATGGCACTGCTCATCAGACCACGCTGAGGCAGCGTCCCACATGCCACAACTAGAAGAACCCACAACGAAGAATACACAACTATGTACTGGGGGGCTTTGGGGAGAAAAAGGAAAAAATAAAAATTAAAAAAAAAAAAAAGATGTTTTGGGTTAGAGTGGTAATAATATATCAATAAAATGCCAGCAACAGACCAATGATCTGCTGTTTGATGAGTCCAGTTAAACAATGGATTTTTTTGATGTTGCTGATTCTCTCAGCAGAAACATCCCAAGAAGATATGTTTTGACTCTGATGGGAGAGATGAATTAAATCTAGGGGACACTAATAACAAATTTCCTGAAAAAGAAATAGAGAAATTGATCTCACTTGCAGTAGCATCAAAAACACTAAAACACTTAGGAATATATTTGACTAAGGAGGTGAAAGATCTCTACTCTGAAAACTACAAGACGTTAGTGAAAGAAATCAAACAAGGCACAAATAAATGGAAAAGTATCCCATGTTCATGGATTGGAAGAATTAATATTGTTAAAATGTCAACACTGTCACAAGCCATCTATAGATTCAATGCAATCCCTATCAAGGTTCCAATGGCATTTTTTACAGAAGTAGGAAAAACATTCTTAAAATTTATATGGAACCACAAAAGACCCTGAATTGCCAAAGAAATCCTGAGAAAGAAGAAAAAAGCAGGAGGCATCACACTTCCTGATTTTGAGCTGTATTATAAAGCTATGGTCATCAAAACAGTATGGTACTGGCATAAAAACAGACAAATAGACCAATGGAACAACGTCAAGAGCCCAGAAATAAATTCAAGCATAAATGGTCAACTAATATTTCACAAGGGAGCCAAGAACACTCAATGGAGAAGAGACAGCATCTTCACTAAATGGTGCTGGGACAACTGGATATTCACACGTAAAAGAATGAAACTGGACCCCCATCGTACACCACTCACAAAAATTAACTCGAAATGGATTAAAGACTTAACTGTAAGACCTGAAACCATGAAATTCCTAGAATAAAACATAGGAAAAAATCTCCTTGACGTGGGTCTTGGTAATGATCTTTTGGATATGACACCTAAAACACAAGCAACACAATAAAAAATAAACAAGTGGGGCTACATCAAACTAAAACGTTTCTCACAGCAAAAGAAACCATCAACAAAGTGAAAAGACAACCTACAGAATGGGAAAAATTTGCAAACTGTATATCTGATAAGGGGTTAATATTCAAAATATATAAAGAACTCATACAACTCAATAGCAAAAAAACAAATAACCCAATTAAAAAGTGGGCAAAGGACCTAAACAGACGTTTCTCCAGAGAAGATATGTGAAAGACCAACAGGCACATGAAAAGATGTGCAACATCACTAGTCATTAGGGAAATGCAAATCAAAACCACGATGAGATGTCACATCACGCCTTTTAAAATGGCCATCATCAAAAAGACAAGAGATAAAAGATGTTGGCATGGACCTGGAGAAAAGGGAGCCCTTGTGCACTGTTGGTGGGATTGTAAATTGGTGCAGTCACAATGGAAAATAGTATGGAGGATCCTCAAAAAATTAAATGTGGAACTACCATATGATCCGGCATTTCCACTTCTGGGAATATATCCAAAAGAAACGAAAACACTAACTTGAAAAGATGTCCGCACCTCCTGTTGATAGCAGTAGTATTTACAATAGTTAAGACATGGAAACAACCTAAGTGCCCATCAATGGATGAATGGATGAAGAAGTTGTGAGATATAAAATGAAGTGTTATCCAGCTATAAAAAAGAGGAAATCCTACCATTTACAACAACATGGATGGACCTTGAAAGCATGATGCTAAGTGAAATAAGTGAGACAGAGAAAGACAAATACTGCGTCATCTCACTTATACGTGGAATCTGAAAACGACAACAATGAACCTAACTCATAGAAAAAGAGATCAGACTGTGGTAACCAGAGGTGGAGGGTGGGGAGAGCAGGAACTGGAGGAAGGTGATCAAAAGATATAAACTTCTAGTTATAAGATAAATAAGTACTAGGAGAGTAATGTACCACGTGAAGCCTACAGCTCACACTGCTGTATGATGTACAGGAAGGTTAAGAGAGTAAGTCCTATGAGTTCTCATCAAAACCTTCTTCCTTTTTTATTTCTTTTCTTGTTATTGTATCTACATGAGAAGATGGATATAGCTGAACCTATTGTGGTTATCACATTTCACAATATATATAAATCAAACCATCATGCTATACGCCTTAAAATTATACAGTGATGTATATCAATTATTTCTCAATAAAACTGGAAAATAAAGAACACCAACAAAAATCTAGGGGAAAGGAACGTTAAAGCATTGTAGTGAGGAGGTGGGAGGGCATACTGATTATGTGTTCAGGCTATCTGAGTTCATGTCTAGACTTCAGCACCGAATTGTGTGATCTTGGGCAAATTGTTCAACTTCTCTCGGTCCTCTTTTCCATAATAGAGACATTTTGTTAGTACTTTCCTCAGAGGGTTGTTGAAAACACTAAATGAGACAATCCATGTAAGGTGTTTAGCACAGTGACTGGAACATAGAAAGGGCTAAATAAACTTTGTTATTTTAATCATTATTGGTCTCTCAACTTCTCTTTAAATATCTTAACTAACTAGGTATTTATTTTTTAAATAAAATATTGAACTCCTGGATATGTAAAACTCCAAGCTCAACAAGGACAAAGATAGTCTACGATAATCGCCTGAGAGATTTATGCTAATGAAGTCATATGATCAAATCTGTAAGCTGAACCCAGAATCAATTTCATTAAATTAGAGTTGACAAGAGCAGAGAGTTAAGTCCACGTGGTAGGATTTGTGTGGCTGAAGCTGAGGCTCTGGTGTCGTGGTAACCCCTATTTCTCATGACCATCCCTAGTTTGCCTCTAGCCATATTCCCATTCGTGCAAAGAATGTCCATCCTTGCTTTGGTGTGGCTTAATGCTGACCAGGCAGAGCATGATATCAGTACTTCCATTAGGAAGGGCCTGTTGGTATTGCAAAGTAGGGTTCTTGAAAACCCTGGGAGGGGATAAGCACAGCCATTGCCTGAGGACTGCCTGACGCATGATGTGGAGCTTGCAGAGGGGGAGGGACCAGACTGGGTCCCCCATCGACTTCACCAGTGTCGGGGGGTGCACAGGGTAAAGGATGCATGCTGCCACCCCATCCCACTGGGGCAGACTGGAGATGCACAGACCCCACGCGCAGCTCAAGCCCAAAGCTTGGTGGTAGATTCTGGGTAGCCCTGAGTCCTGAACTCATTGTGTGGTGATATGAGGGACAGTCCACTCAAAATCAGTGCCATTCTGGCTTCCTAATCTCGCACAATCATGTGAAAGAATTGCCAACCCTGTCAGCAGGAGTGGTCCACTTGCCAGCCCTTCCTCATGGTAGGTTCCTGGAACCGGGGCCTGGTCAGAGGACAACCCATAGGCATGAGTCCCAGGGCTCCAGTGGGGAAGGGAGCCCACATGGGTCCTGGTTTGGGCTTGGGGTGTCCTGGCCAGCTGCACTGGTGGCTTGACTAGTCCTAGGCACCAGGCAGGTACTTAGAAAATGTTGAGGAAGTCACTTCAAAGTGGGGGTTCCCTGGGCATGTGGTCTTGGGAAAGGGCTCCTGTTTGCCCAGGACTATGTGAGGCACTGCCTGCTACAGTGGGAAGGATCTGGCAGTGATGAACTGGAAGTCAGGGACCTGGTTCTAGTCTTTGCTCTGTTGACAAGCAGCTTTGTGACCATGAGTGGACTACTGAAGGTCCCTGCAGGACTGGCTGCATGGATGAGTGACAAGTGTAGCAGCATAGGGCCCTATGCTCAGAAGGGGGCTCTGTGTTTGGAGTTTAATGCTCTGTGGCCACTCTCTTGAAATCCTTAAGAATTTTCTCTTTGAATTTGTGTTTTCTAAGTGAAATCCGTGGACAATGGAGTGTGCACTGGTGGCTGGGAGCCTTTGCTCATGCATAGGCCCACCTCTTGCCACCTTCTCACTTCCTCCCTTGGATGGGGTCTCAGTGGCTGCTCCCCCTCCAGCCCAGTGACCTCTGCTGCCCTCTCCTCCTGGCAGGTGCAGTAAGAGTTGTCATTGGGTGTGTACACCCCACACACTGGGGGTGTGTATGCTCATCCAGTGAGTGTCTCATGCCCAAGGGAGTGTGACATTAAATAGCACATAAAAACAGCAAGATAGATTGAGAAAGAGACTGTAGAACAAAGGAAAATGATTCTTTTTCCTGCTTTTTGAACAAGGGGACCCATATTTTCATTTTGCCCTGGGCCCTGCAAATCACGTCACTGGTCTGTCTCTGAACTCCAGCTTTCTCCTTTGTAACAAGGTGGGGTTTGAATCAGATGGTGCCTGAGGTGCCTTCCAGGGCTCATATTCTGGCACTCATCCCCCTGCTGAAGGGACATCCAAGTCCTATCACATTTCCCCAATGGTCATCTGTAGAGGTTAACTGGCCAGACCTTGGAGGCCTTGGTCTATTTTGGTAGTCCTTGCTTCACCTCAAAGAAAAACTGCACCAGACGGAGTTAAACAGGCAAGGAAGACCTTATTCATGACTATTGCAATAGAGGAGAGAGATGGAACTCAACTCTGCTGAGATGACAGGAGGAGAGATTCTAAGCGCTGGAGTGAACTAGTGGAGAAGAACTGGAGGACGTTAGCGGGGAGATGGGTCAATGTGGTTAGGCCTCTGTGTTTGCGAATTGTCACTTGTGGAAGGTGGGTTCCCCGCTTCCACAGACAGGGGGAGAGGGGGTGCTCTCTCCTTCAGTGATTACATTTCAAAGGGGTGCCTCCCAGGCCCACAAGAAAGACATACTTGGTTGTAAAACTGGCAAGAGGCTGAGAGATTTACATTTCAAAGAGGCAGAGAAGGAATTGACAATGGCAAGTTTTCTAGTGTAACTGCTTTAAGAGAAGGGAGCTCATCCTGGGGCACAGTGGTTAAGTTCAGTGCACTCTGCTTCCGTATGCCTGGGTTTGTGGGTTCTGATCCACGTGTGGACCTACTCCACTTGTCAGCCATGCTGTGGTGGCGACTGACATATAAAGTGGAAGAAGATTGGCACAGATGTTAGCTTAGGGCTAATCTTCCTCAAGCAAAAAAAGAAAAATAGGAAGATTGGCAACAGATGTTAGCTAAAAAAAAAAAAGGAGAGAGAGAGAAGGGAGCTCGGGGCTACGGTCAGGAAAAAACCTGTCTGAAGTTTAGTCCAGCTGAGGGAATGTTGAGGAACGTTAAGGCTGTCTTGGTCATGTGCTATTGGAGGTGAGGACTCCACTGAGCATGGCTACAGCATCTTTTGGGAAGTGGCTTTTCTCCCCCGACTCTGTAGAGCAGATGCTGCCCTGAGAGATATAGATAGCACCAGGCTCCGTGTCCCACTGCATGCCAGTCGGGGAGCTGGTGCCTTCACTTCTTGCCCAGGTTCTCTCTGGTGCTAAAGTGGTTCCTGTATCTGCCTGAGCTCCCCCATGACCATCCATCTACCCTCTACCCTCAGCCCATCACCCCTTCTCTGACCATTTCCAAAGCTTGAGCCCCCAGCTCGGGGCAGCTCTCTCCTCCTCACTGGCCTCCCAAGAGGTTTGGCACAGCAAGCTTTCACGAGTATTTATTGCAGGATAAGAGCCTGCTGCCCCTGATGGGTCTTTGGCTGCCAGGAGCTGATGTCTGGAGCAGGCAGTTTGTATGCTAATGTCGCTGATTGCCTGCGTCTTCTGAGGATGCTGCTTTAGCCTTCCTATCTGCCCCTAGAGAGAGACCCGGGAGCAGTTACCCATCTGCCCTCCCCTGTCCTCTCCCCTACTGCCCCCAGCCCCCCACCCAGTCTTCCCAGAGAGACGCGTAAAATTTTATTCAACTCATTATGTCCCAGGCAAAGGCTGATCTTTCATGTTGAGAATAATAACCAAATGTCCAGATTCAAATGTGTTGTCTGAGGCCGAGCTGGGGAGGCTGATTATGAGCCGCCTGGAGGAGCAGCACTTGCACTGGCGCTGGGGAGGATGTGAGGGCTATGAAGAGAGAGCCCAGGCTCCCACTGACCCTTCTTTTCTCTGCTGGGAGGGAGACAAAGCCTTGGTTTTGAGCCCAGTGTTCATTTCATCCCAGTTTCGCCCCTCTGAGAATTGGGAGGGTGATGCTGTTGTCACTGGGAGTGTGCCTGGCTGTGATGATGGGACTCGGAGCCCTGGAGGTTGTAGAATCAGGTGTGAACGTTGCAGGGGTCTGTTCAGTGCAGCCTTGCTGGTTCACCCTTATCGGGTGGTTCGTAACCTTGGGGAGCTTTGTCATCGCTTGGGGAGCTGTAAAAAATACAGATGCTTGGGTCACAGTCCTTCAGATTGGGATTTAATTGGTCCAGTGTGGCCTTGGCGCTGGGAATTTTAAAGGTGAATCTAATGGGCCGCCAAGGCCCCAAGCCAGGTCATAAGAGACTGACACATAAACCAAACTTTGGTTTATTAATACAAAGTGAGAAGTAGAATTGCCAAGGGGTCGAGCCATTCCAATGTCCGTGAGGTCTCTCTCTGGTAGCAAAGTCAGCATGGAGCGCCAACCACTCCCAGAAAGTGGCGTGGCAATCTAGGGAGAGGTGGGTTTGCCTGTGGTTAGGATCCCAGGCTCTGCGGTCACACGGGCCTCAGTTTATGTCCTGGTTCCCTTGCTTTAAGCTACATGGCAGGGAGCAAGGTACTTCACCTTTCCAAGCTTCACCTTCGTCATCCACAAAATACGGATAATAATAACTACGCCCAAAGAGTTGTGAGGATTCAGGCAGCTAATGCGTGGAAAGGAGCTGTAGAGTGTGCTTGTGGTGATGAAGTTCTCATTAAAAGGTAGTTTTCATTATCATGATAAAACCTGGTGTCTCGGAGCTCTGATGGCCTGGTGCTCAACTGTCCTTTATGGCGTGATAATAATGCTGACTAATAACGCACTTACTATTGGCTGAGCAGGATTCTAGCCATTTACCTGTACTAACTGAGGCACAGAGAGGTTAAGCAACATGCCCAGGGCCCACAGCTAGTAAACAAGGAGGGTGGAATTTAAAGCAGCCAATCCGATTGCCAGGTTTGCCCCTAACAACCACGCTCTATGGCATCTCCAGCTACCCAAGTCTTCCCACCACACGAACCAGAAGACCTGGGGGTGGTCAGAACCCCTCTTCCCTGGGGAGTGCTGGCAGAAGCCTTGAAGGAGGGATGTGGCCACAGAAATGTGGTCCTGCATGGAGAATCTCGAAGAGGGAGCATGGCTTCATCATGGAGTTGTTCTGCTAAGCTGTTGATTAGACTGAAGCCTTCGTCAGCCTCAGCCACATCCGCATCCTGAGGCTTGCTCTGGTCGCCTTGAGCAGACCTGGCTGTTCCCCTGTGTCCAGGCCATTGTTCTAACGCTGATGGTTAGGCTCATCCAATTTATGCCGATCTTCATGGGGCAAAATGACCTAGTGGATTTTTGAGAAACTGTAAGTTTTAAATGCCGATGATCACCTCTGAAGGGAGGGTTTCTGATTAGGGCCTCTCTGTGCTGGTTGACCACCCTGGAGTGTTAATTTTAGGGCATCTCAAATGCTAATTATGTCTAAAGTGTGTGTAAAAGATCATTTTACAGACATCCCATCTCATTTATACTGAAGTATTTAAAGTAAATAACCTCATAAACAATGTAACACTCTTCTTGGAGGAGAGTCTTTTCCTTGAACTTGCTCCCAAATATCGTGACAGACGTACACAACCAGAAGTTCCACAGGCTCTGTAGAAGAGTGTGGATATATAGAGACTCCTACCAGAAAGCTCTGTGTAATCAACTTTATCAGAATTGCACAGAGCCTTTTTGGGCCAGTTTATATCATTGGTACAAGTTTTGGTCTATAGAGGTGCGGGATAGGATCAAGAAGGTTCTCCCTGCCAATCCCCAACCTTGCTCTTAGAGCCCCCCCTCGCTTCTTGGGGCTGTTTTCAGAAGAGGATGGATGAGGAAGACATGGCCAGAGGAGCCACTACTGAGATTTCACCTGGCATGGAGTTAAAGTGCCCAAGGGAACTGAGCATGCCCCTGCCCCTCCCAGCTTGTCCCTTGCCACTTTTCTATCAACCTCCCACACTTAGATTTGTCATTGTATCTGCCAGCAGTTACTCTCTTATCTGAGCACTCTTTTCCCCAAAAGAGTCTTCCATGACTTAATGGAGCAGAGTGTCCAGGGCCTGGGGTTCCCAGGATGTGGCCTGCTGTTTTCTCTTTACTTGACTCCAGTGTGGTTCTCTCTCTTGCTTTCGCCTGTTGTTACTGTCTTCCTAGCTTTTCACTCCCAGCCTTCTGCGAGCTGAAGGCCAAACCCTCATCCAAGGCACACCTGCAGAGAGGACCAAAGAGGGACCAAGTGTTTCTACTGCGCCACCAGGCCCCAGGTGCTGCTCAGAGCTCACTTGGGCCTACAGCCTTCCATATCCTCCTGATAGGTGAGGAAACCAGAGCTCTGAGAGGCCTCAACAGTTCCCCAAGGCAAACAGCCGGACATTCAAACCCGGGTCTTTCAGCTCCAAATCTAGTGCTCTTTTCCGCGACGCCACGTGGTCTATGATTTCTGGCACAGATGGTAAACATTAATGACCCTTAATGAGCGCCTGCTGGTCTGCCTCCCTCCTTGTTCCACGTACCTGGGTAGTCTCCGTGGCTCGCCAACCCCTGTTACCGTCCTTTTCCCTGTGACCCAAGGAGAAGGGACCCAGCAAGGAAAGTCTAGGGGAAGTTTGCTGTCCATCAGCACTGGGGACCCTGGTTCGGACGCTCACTTAACTGGCTGGGAATCCAGTAGTGCCAGCGTGGTTCTCGGTCAGCCTCCGTTAGCTTTGGAGGGAATTCTGGAAACTCCGAGTAACAAATGATGGCAAATTAGGAGCTGGAGTAACACAGCAACTGCAACTGTTCTCAGTCAGGTGACCCTCAGAGGCTGGCTGCCATTCTGGGGAGATTACCGTGCATCTGAGTAAATGCCAAGTCCTCACGACGGTGGCTCGAGCAGCAGGGAATGAAGAAGCTCTGTCATTCCCGCCTAAAAGAACTCAGGGCAGTGGAGATCCGGGAAGTTTTACTCCTTCATTAAAAATTAAGGTGCTTTTGAGTGTGTGTATTCATATTTGATGGGTAGTGCTGACTTTTGGGTGCAAGTTCTTTGTTCTTTTGTGGAGAAGCTAGTGTAGCAGAATTAGCATGAAACCGAGAACAGCGCCCTGGATTTTAATTCTGGTTCTACCATGAGCAAGCTGTGTGACTTTGGACAAGTAATGTACCCTCTCTGGGCTTTAGTGAGGGGATTTGGGTCAGAATGAAGGATGGTGTATTAGTTTGCTAGGGCTGCCATAGCAAAACATCACACACTGGGTGACTTGAGCAACAGGATTTTATTTTCTTGAAGTTCCGGAGGTTGGAAGTCAAATGTCAAGGTATTGGCAGGTTTCGTTTTCTCTGTAGCCTCTCTCTGGGCTTGCAGATGGCTGCCTTCTCACTGTGTCCTCACGTGGCCTTTCTTCTCTGTGTGCATCCTGGTGTCCCTTCCTATTCATATAAAGACACCAGCCGTATTGGATTAGGGTCCCATCCTTATGACCTCATCTAATCTTAGTTACCTTCTTGAGGCCCTGTCTCCAAAGACCGTCACATTGGGGGTTAGGGTTCCAACACGTGAATTTTGAGGGGGACACAATTCAGCCCATAACAGACCCTTAGTGACTCTTCACTCTGCAGACTGCAAATCTCTTTTCTGAGGACTAGCAAAGCTCTCTCTGGCTCACTCCAGAGAAAACGGGAACAGGAATCAAGGATCTCATTTCGTCCCTGCAAACTCAGCTTCTTGGAAAGCACCCGTCTCAGCTCTCCTGAGCTGGAGCCCCGCTCAGAGGCTGGGGGCAGGTGGCCACAGCAGGCTGGACACCCCCCTGGGGTCTGTCGCTCTGTGCTTGTCGGCCGGCCCGGACGCCTCCCCTGAGTTCTCTGCTGCCCTCTCCTGCTCAGGCGGGAGCGCTTGTTGTCACTGTCACGTGTGTATCTGACACTGACGCTCAGCACCCAGCCTCCCAGGTCAGGGGTGGGCTCCTCCCACTGCTTGTCACTTTCTCCCTGGAAGTTTTCTGTGTCGGCCTCCCCTCGTCTGGGCAGGGTATGGGCCAGGAACACCCCCTTTCATGGACAGGTTTTAAAGCTGAGGTTTGACCAGAAAGGGCTGGGATCAGGGATCTCCTGCCGTCTCAGGCAGGGGCGACGGCAGGAAGATCTCATTAACACCTTTCCACAAAGGGGAAAAATAATATTTCAGCGTGTTCCCTTTGTGTCTTCAAGCGGTGATAAGGTGCCACCAAAGTGCCAGTCTGAGCTGCGTTCAAATGAAGGATTAGTCTGATAAGATGGAGAGCAGCGATGCTCAGGGGAGGGGGTCGCTCCGGGAAGGGGGGAAAGCCGGTTTAAGGTTATTAAACAGGAAATGCCCGGCCGTGGCGGATCAAGGGGAAATTACACATTCTGTCACATTTGCTTATTGAATCCCAGTTCTATTGAAGCTCGGAAGGGGGAAAAAATAACGCCACCCCCATCAACCTCCTTGTAGCTCTTATTAGATTTCACAACCTTTCAATATTAAAATGCTAGTGCCAGTGGCAAAATTCCTTGTCAGTTTTTAATATCAGTAAGGGATTGTGGTATTAGGTTTAAGGGGGATGAAAGTGGGAGCGGGGAGGGGGTGCAGACAGTCCGCAGAGCCCCCCGCCCATGGCAGCAGCTGTGTTTGCTTCTTGGTGCTCGTTGCTGGCCCATGTAGCTTCTGGCCTCATGCTGCTGAGATTGGGTGACCATCTCAGGGACTCACATGCCCTTCTGAGCTTTCACAGTGAGAGCCACAGACCCCCTTACTCAGGTTGATCCTCCCCTTAAACTCTGTCATCAGGTGCCGTGTGAATGACCTAGGTCTGCTGTGACAAAGGACCACAAACTGGGTGGCTCACACAACAGAAATTTCTTGCCTCACAGTTCTGGAGGCCAGACATCCAAAATCAAGGTGTCGGCAGGGCCACACTCACTCTGAAACCTGTTGGGGAGAACCATTCCTTGCCTCTTCTAGCATCCCCTGCTTGTCAGTGTTCCTTGGTTTGCAGACGCCTCTCTCCAATCTCTCTTCCGTCGTCACATGACTGTTTCTCTGTATGTGTCTCTCCTCTTCTTATAAGGATGCCACTCATATTGGACGAAGGACCGCTCTACTCCATTATGACCGCATCTTATCTAGTTACATCTGCAATGACAATGCAATGAAAATATCTGCAATATTTTCAAATAATGTCGCATTCTGAGTTCCTGGGGGTTGGGACTTCAACAGATCCCTTTTGGGGACACAATTCAATCCATAACGGGTGTCTTAGTTTGGATTCCGTCCAAAATCCACCCTGAGACAAGTAGCTCAGTGCCACTAGTTTGTTTGGGAGGTGATCCCCAAAATGGTGAAGGAGAGGGGACAGTGAAGGGTGAATATCACTTATACAGCACCGGAAGGTGAGAGGATGGCACAGAGACTGGACAGGGTTCTGCTCTGCTGTCCACAAGGTCACTAGGAGTCGCAATCAGCTCGACAGCGCTAACAACAAAATCACTGTGGGCCACTGGGGCTTTATCCCTCTGGAACCCTCTAAGAGGCTGTGGGAGCTTGCCTTGGAATTGTGTCCCCAAGGGCAAGGGTGCGGGGGTGTTTATCCCCCAGATGAGGGTCACTCGGAAAGCGTGAAATCTTGGTCCTTCTTCTGCCTCAACAGGAGTTGCAGAAGCATGTGCAGCCAGAGGATGATCCCAGCAGGGAGATGTAGGGGGACGCAGCTGTCCAGGAGCTGGCTCCAGGAGCCCCAGGCAGGTCAGAGGGACGTGTGCAGAGACGGCATTGGCAGGGCTGCTCACCAGGAGACCAAAGAAGCCTGGGCCAGAAATTTAGAGATTTAAGCATGTCCACCTGACGTGACTTTCTGTTCTGCTGGCAGGAGTGGACCCTTTCCTTATTCCCTGTACCTAGTTTCCAGCGCCACCATTGGCCTCTGGGCTGAGTTTCTGCCTGTTCTCCTGATGGATATCCTGGCTTTTCAGGCTAGGGGTCCTGCCTGGACTCCTGCTTCTTCTTCCTGGGAACAGCAGTCCTGTCCCCAATCCCTGGTCCCAGAGTGTCAGATAAAACTACTATCCCACCCTGGTCCTGCCCAGCTGGGGCATCTTCTTGAGCCGGAACAGGATGGTCTCTCAGCCAGTTGCCACCATGAGGTCTATCTCCCTCCTCCCTCTCCTGTCTTTTCTCCCGCATAGTGACTGTCTCTGCCCCCAACACAGATGACATCCACCCACTTGGGGAGCTTGGCCATTTAAGGATTTTTGGAGAATAGGGTACTAAAATCGAAGAGGAGGGTTTAAACTAAATATTTCTAGAAATCAGCCCAGGAGAGAAGAGAGACCCTTCTGGGCAAAAGGCTTCCCAGCTCGCAGACAAACACACTCAAGAGGCAGGGCCTGTCCTGGACCACTGACTTCCTCTCGCACCACCTCAACTGCTCTCCTCCAGGCCGCTGTCCACTGTCCTTCTGGCCAGGAGGGCTAAGTGTGTCTGGAGGCGTACATGTGCCGTTGAACACCCCTCCCAGCCCCATTTTCAGGACCTTGCCTGTCCTGCCCTCTGGGATCTGGGCTTCTCCCCAGAGTCCTATTTCTACTGCTAGTTTCTGTTCTGGTCTGTTCACCCCACAGAATAGCCCACCGTGCATCAGCAAGTCCACATGAAAAGCTTGAACAAAGCGGGAGGTCTTCGTACACAGCTGGGCACTGGCACAGGGGTGTATGGAGCACATCTCCAGCTGTCTTTGGGGTTCTGCAAGGGGAAGACAGAGGCAAAGGAATGGAGATAATCTCCATGCAGGGGCCATGCATGGCTGGCCACGGGCAGCACAAAAGCTAGGAGTCTGGAGACCTAGGTTCCAGTCCTGCATCTATGAAGTTGTTTTTATTTTATTTTGTTGTTTTGTTTTGTTTGCTTTATTTTTAAACCTCCTTGTGCCTCAATTTCCCCTTCGGCCAGATGAGGACAATAACCTACCCATGGCCCACCATTTCCCAGGTTGGCTGCAACCATAAAATGAGATAACCTATGTCCTCAGGAAAGTGGTCCTTCCCTGACAAGCTCGTGTAAGCAAAGTCATTGTGAAGTTGATAATGGGGTAGAAGACTAATTGGCCTAATTTGGAAGAAGGCTGTGGCAGGTGAGTGATCCGGGTGGCATGACAAGTCTCCAGGGAATAGATGAGGTTTCACGACAGGTAGAGGGAGGCCTGGGCGAGGTGGGGCTCGAAGTCGGGGGAGGAGGATCTGCCTTCCAACGGGCAGGTGGCCTGTCTGTCAGTTCTGTCGATGGCTTGCCTTTCCTGAACGCTCTGCTCTACCTGCCACCTCTGCCCCGGGGAGGGCTCCAGGGTGCCTTCCCCCTACCTCCCACGGAAATGTAGACACCGCCCATCAATCATCCCTTTCTTTCCATTCTCCTCAAAGCCACAGGCTCCATCCTCAGAACAATCTTTGTGCTCTCAACACTAAGTGTGAGTCTGGAGCTGAAGCAGAAGCTGGCTAAGGGCAGATCCTTTGGGGAATGTAGTTTGTGAGAGGGGAGCAGGGATAAGCAGGGATGGTCCAGTACTGATCCTTTGTTTCCTGTCTAAGAACTGGGGAGAATCATATGGAAACCAGTCTGCTTTGACTTCATCATTCACACAGGCCTCCCATTTTTCAGGCCAGCAGAGGCTCATCCATCTGAATTAGCTCAAATTGATTGAAATGATTTACACCAGGTCTCTATTTGATACATAATTTTTGCTTTAGTGTCAACTTGAAAAGCCGTGCTTTGGGGACGGATATAAAACATTGCGCTCCCAGTTTCTTGCTGGACAAATTGTTCATATCTGAGTGGGGCTAAGAGAAGGGTTGAGTGGAGCTAGCTTACGTGGTACCATCTTGAGGCACTCCTTCCTGGAACTTGGACCTATAGCCTTTGCCTCCTGGGAAAGTCTGACCTGCCTGGGGCAGGCAAGTCAACTGTGACTTGTAAGAAGATTATTCATGTGCAGGTCTGACTCCTCACTGGCTGTGAGCTCCCCAGGGGCTGGATCTAATCCTTCTTTGTGTCCCGGGAATTTTGCACAGCATCTGGCCATTGTCAGCACTTCTTGTGTGTTAAGTGAGTCAAACTCTGCTTCTTGGCCCTGGAAACTGGAGGCCCCATTGAGAACCTGGGGGAAAGCCAGGTTGACAGCTGAGCAGCTCTCTTCTAGGAGCAGCCTTATAAATCTGTTCTCATTAGCAAGAGGCCCTGGGGGGAGGGGACGAGAGTGAGTGGGTGTATATATTTCGAGTGCTGGGGAGAGCTCTGCCATTAACCTGTCAGCACCCCCTCTAATCTATGATGTGTTGCTTTTGCTTTGGGGCAGGCTGTGTTTGCAAGTGGTGGCTTTTCAGGATCTTGGAGAAATTCTGACTCTGCACCTCAGTGTCCTCTGAACCTACACAGTGCCCAGTCCAGAAAATCAAGCTTCCCCTGCTCAGTTCCCTTTTCAGATGCACTAATTGGCCTATGCCTTTTTGCATAAGGATGGAGGAAGCGCCGTAAAGTTCTGTTCAGCTTTGGTGGCGTGTTTTTCTTGCTCTGAGTGCTCTATTGGGACGTAGGTGGTAGCCTCAGTTGCAGTCGACAATTGGCCCTTGGTCTTTAGGCCAAAAGACTTTTCTGCCAGATAGGTGAGAAGTTTTAAAAAACTCCCTCTCCATCCCACCCAGGAGGTACGACTATTGCTATGGACCCAGCATTCAGGACCTTGCAGGAATGAGGTCCCCAACATGAGAGCCTCTCTTTGGAGCCAGCTCGGAGCTCGGGTCCTTCCCTTCCCGTCCATGCAGCCAGTTCTCAGGGGTGTCTGTTTCCAGCTTGAGGCAGCCAGAGTGACAGGTTGGCTCTTCTCTAGCTCTCAGAGGCTCAGAGCCCACACCAGTGCATACCAATAGCACCTACATTAGCTGTCATGGTAATATATGCTCGCTTCCTCCTCCCAATTTCCAAATTCTCTATTTACATTTGTATGCTATTAAGATAATAAAACGTATTTCCTTTGTTGAAGGTCACATAAAGCTAGTTTAGGCATAGAGTCAATAAGGGGACAGAATAATGAGCAAGGTTAAGAGAAAATACGAATGAAGGGATGGGGGTCTCTGGTGGGAGACCCTACTCAATGCTCTGCTCGAGCCTGAGCTTTTAGACTGGCCTTATCAGCATCAGTATTGCTGTGGTCTTAGCTTCAAAGTGTGATAAATCTTATGCCTCAACATTCCTCCTTTGAAGACTTTTGTTAACTGAAAAGATAGGTCTCAGCTCTTTTCCTTAAGGCCCACATCTACACGAGTTCTCTGATTGGCTCCATCTGCAGCTGTTGGACAGGCGAGGTGAGTGGGGTGCAAATGGGGTGCAAACTCCAAGGGGTGTATACATGGAGTCAATGGCTATGGAAACCCTGGGCTTCATGCTCGGTACCCTGACCTTGTGCAGTCGCTGTCCAGGCTCTGCTCCGGGCCCCGCAAGGTCCTCTAAGCAACAGAATGAGCTACTTAAAAAACTTTCTGAAAGCTTCTATGTTTTGAAAACAGCTTTGTTTTCCATTACTTGGAGAATAGCATTCTGAATACCAAGAGTATGCAGGCAGATTGTTCCTGTTGGGACCTAAAAGTCACAGAGGAACTGGGGAGCAGGGTCCCTTTCTAAAGACCTGGGCTCAGATCTCGCTCTGATGCATCAGGTCACGCAAGAGGCACGTTCCAATCCAGCCCCTGCGTCTCTGTGTGAAGTTGATAAATTACAGAATCTCTCTAATCCTTAGTTTGCTCTTCTGTGAAAAACATAAGAATAAGAATAATATGTTGTTTTAAAGATGAAAAGAGATTATATTTGAAAAAATGCTTTCTACAGTGCTTAGCACATGGAAAGCTCTCGATAAAATGTTAACTTTTATTATCAGTACTGCTCTACTGGTATAAATTGAAACAAGTTCTTGCAGCTCCACTTCTTGTAAAATGAGGACAGCAATACCTGCCATATAGCGTTGTTTATATTAAATGAACTAATGAAGTGAAATAAGGCATGAAATGAAATAAATGATAAAATATCTCAAGTTATCAGCCTTCACTAGGCGAATGGCGCAGCTCGCCCCAAAGAGTTGGCATCATGCACATGTGAATTATAGAAATAGAAATGTACGGTTTGATCAAGGTTCTTAAACTTTTTCCTACGAAAGGATAACTCTTTGTCAATATAACTACCAGTTTTTAATTAAGAGATAAAACAAGGGGGAACAATCTAAGACAGTATTAAGAGAAATAAAAATGTCTGTCTACAAATTAAGTACCTTTTCATCTCATCCTCTTAGACCATTAATTACCACTTTAACCTCATCTTGGTCTCCCTACTCAACTCCAAGGAGAATACTTAACTTTCTTTTGGTGGTTCAAGTGTCAAAAATGCCCTTAGCCTGGTATGCAGTTTTTTCAGAAAATCACTTCTAACTTCTCCTGCTGATCCATCTAATAATCCTACTTAGGATTTATCAGAGGAGACAAAGTGTTAAGTGTTTCATCACTTTTCTAATTAGTTCTAGAGGATAATAACAGCTCCTTCACAAAAATAAACCATTTTTCAAAAAAAATTCTAGAAGTTTTGCTTCTAGAATGCCTCTCCTATCTCTAATTATCTAACTGAGAGCGGTGCTAGAATGTAATGTAGTAACAATAGCAGCCGACATTTTTTTTGAGCACTTACTTATTGGCAGGTACTTTTCTAAGCACTTTATATTCTTAATCTTATTTCATTATTACGAACCCCGCATAAGGTATGTTGCCGTTACTCCCTTTTTAAAGATGAGGGTACTGAGGCTAAGGCGGTTTAAGTAGCTGGCTCAAGGTCCTCGCGGAGCCAGGATTCACATGTGGGCAGTGTGGCTCAGCACCTGTCCTTAACCAGGTGACGATGTCAGGCACTGTGCAGGCATGCAGGCACAAATACAGAATGTGTTCTAGCCAGCCAGTGAGGACACCCAGAACCTTATAGCTGAGAAGTGTCGACCGAGCCATGCCCCACACAGCCTCCCGTAGGTCAAGCGAGGTGGGAGATGCTTGCATTCGAGTCCTGCTCTCCCAGCCTGCAACCACGGGCTCTGTTCCTGAGCTCTACTCTAACCTTCACTTGGTTGCTTCCACTCTTATTGCAAACGGAGAGAAAAATCCCTCAAAGGCTGAGTTTTTGAGCTGAGTCGTTGAGCTTATGACAACTTTTCTGGAGCAACTCTTCTTCTCTTTTTTTTTTTTTAAGGTATGCTTTTTGGTGAGGAAGATTGGCCCTGAGCTAACATCTGTTGCCAATCTTCTTCTTTTTTCTTTTTCTCCCTGAAGCCCCAGCACGTGGTTGTATATCCTAGTTGTAGGTCATTCTAGTTCTTCTATGTGGGACGCCACCACAGCATGGCCTGATGAGCAGTGTGTAGGTCTGTGCCCAGGATCTGAACCGGCAAACCCGGGGCCGCCAAAGCAGAGCGTGCAGACTTAATCACTCGAGCCCCATCTTCTTCACCTTCTTTACCAACATATCTTTGACATGAATGGAAATTACAGAAAATCATGGCTCTCTGAAAATTGTAAAAATGATCTTTGATTTTTTAAAAAAATGTTTGTCCCGGAGACTTATGAAAGGAACCAATTTTTTAGTTCTCCAGAATAGTTTACATCTAAGAATAATACAGAAGAGTTTGAAAACAGTTATTCTATGCACAGTAATTAAGAAATTTGTTTGTTTGTTTGTTTTCAAATAGCAGAAACCAATTCTGGCTGGTTTAAGCAAAAGGGGAATTTCTGGGAGGGATACTGGGGAATTTCATGGGCTCAAAGAAACGTGTTAAACAACCAAGATCGAGAGAGGGGGAAAAACTGGGGACTGTCTGGAGACCCCACAGCGGGGGGACCTGGACCTCCACTCCTGGTCACTGCCACTGTGCAACTCAGTTCTCCATTTCCCAACTTGGGATCTGACTACCCCACAAGATATCTCCAGTTGACTGATGGAAGAAAATCCATCAGCCGTGGCCAGGGTGCAGGGTCAAGTTGTCGTGTTTCAGGACTGCTCCCATGGAAGGGAGAATCATTGTGAGCGAGTCACCATTCCCTTGCGTGTTGCCCCATTGTGATTTCTCTACATTTCCTAGATGGTGAATTGCATGCCCTGGAACACACAACCTAATGGAGACCTTTTCCTGGGAAGAAGAGACAGTTAGAGAAGCTCACTGGAGTCCTAGAAAGCTTTTCATGTCTTTTTTCTCTATATACTACCCCCTACCAGAGGGAGAGCCCAACAGTCCAAAAACTCAAGTGTGGAGAGCAAGCAGTATTGGCCACTGAATGTTCCCGAGGTGTCTTCAGGGAGCTTGGTACCAAGCCTCCCTACCCTCATCCAGCAGGAGGAGCTGTGTGCACTCAACTTCCTTGGCCTCCATATTCTCCATGTGCTGGACAGCCAGCATTCCTAGAGACTCCTGGAAATAGCTGGTACCCAAGATGCGAGCATTCGACACTCAAACTCAGGTGGCTTTTGCCTTACTTTCAAGGCTACTGTCATGCTTGCCCCATAAAAGGAGAGCCCCAGGGTGTAGGGGTCCCTCTGCTGATACACAATCCCTCCCTGTATTAATCTGCAACCTCACCCCAGCATGCCTCTGTGCAAGATGCATAGAGAATGGAGGACGGGTGCAAATTCAGCCCCTTCTGCCCATGAGCTCCAGCTGGCACCATCAATGCTTGCAGGTACTCATCCCAAGCCTTTTGCTCTACCCTTTTGCTAGGGTAGTATGTATGATAAAGTTGGTCCAAACCTTGGAGTGTGAGGGGATTATTAAGGGAAAGGGGCATAAATAATTCTAGGTGACAGCAACTCTCGATGCCAAGTGGAGTCTGGGCCCTCAATCCGGGCAGGATTAGGAGATGATGCAAAGGAAGGGATGCAGGCTCCAAGAGCCACTTTGGGGACTTCTGCAGCTGGGGGGAGACTGCCATTCATGCCTGAACTCTAGCAGTCACTTAGTGCCCAATCTTGGGCAGATCACGCGACCTTACTGTCTTCATTATTATACAGAAGTGTAATAATATCTACCCCATCCTAGAGAGTTTTTGTGAGATGAAAAACAAAAGTTAGATGCGCTGTAAATTTCAAGCTCTTGTCGGTCTGAGAAACTGAGCCACAGAGCTATTCCCAGGCAAACTCTGAATGTGGAGGACTGAATGCACCCTTGGAATACAGCAGTATAGTTGGGACAGCTGCCTGGCCCCCACAGCCCTTGTGCTGTACTTTGTAGTTAAAGGTGACTGTGACTTCTGCTAACTTTTCTCAGGATCACAGAGTTCTCTGAGCAGAACTGTAGCCATAATAACTTAGCAGGCTCCACTGGATCGATAACTCTGAAATCTAAGGGCCATTCAGTTTCTAAAGGCTTTTTATTTAGTCTTTGTGTTTGGTATTAATGTTATCCCCATGGCATCTAAATGGCAGAGCTATTTATGGATTGGAAGTCAATCTGACAGTGTGGCTCCTGGCCATCCATCAGGGGCAGGAGAGAAAAATCCATGGGAGCAAAACTCCTCCGGTAAGCAGGACAGATGGGGATATTTACTGCTTGCTGATGCCGTGAATTCTACCTAATTTCTTTATAAGTAACAGTGGCAAAGGACAATAGAGAAAGAGCATCATTCTTCGAAAATGCTAGAGATCAAGGACTAAACTTTGGATTTGAGTTATAAGTGCTACAGAATCTAAATCACTGTAAAAGCAACACTGTGATACGTATTTGTGCTTCTCAATCTCTTTTGAGTATGCGAATTCTTTTAATTGAAAAAAGAAAGAAACTCAACATGGGAGTGACTGTACTCAGAGTGCTCACTGACTGAGAAAATATACAATTACTATGAGGTGCCCTGTGTTCAGTAACAGCTTTCAACGAGTTTGTAGTTAACACATTAAAACAGCATACTTGAAAAATAGTGCATATACGATTGAGTCATACTTTTCCTTCAGTTTATAGACTCAGCATATACCTGGCTGCTAATGACAATGACACACCTAACACTTTTTGAGCGCTTGCCATATCTCGGCTACTGTGTTCTAAGCATTTTAAAGACATTATCTCATTCATTCCTCAAGACAGCTCTGTAAGACAGGTAACGATCACTATTTCTGTTTTATTGATGAGGAAACTGAGGATCACAGGTCTTAAGTAACCTGCCCAAGGTCACTCAGCTGGTAAGTCATGGAATGAACAGTTGCCTCAATTGGTCTGACACTGCTGTCCCTTATCATGAACATCATCAGCCGTGGTCTATGAGAATCTCCCATACGGAGCTTCCCAAAGAGCTAACGTGGAGGCAGGTGCAGTGGAGAAGAGCTCTAATGCTCTGATCAGCATCTTTTGAAATCTGCCTCCCAGGCGGCAGCAGGTGCCAACCTCTCTTACTGCACATCCTGCTTTATTATTTTTCCATTTATTTATTTATTTATTTGGTGAGGAAGATTGGCCTTGAGCTAACATCTGTGCCAATCTTCCTCTATTTCGTATAGGGGATGCTGCCACAGCGTGGCTTGATGAGCCATGCGTAGGTCCACGCCTGGGATCTGAACCCATGAAGCCCAGGCTGCCGAAGCAGAGTGCACAAACTTAACCACTACGCCGCTGTGCCAGCCTCAATCCTGCTTTATTCTCTCTCCCCTGTTTCCTCCTTGATCTCTTCCATTTGAACTTTACAAACGCTGGTTCAGGGGGGAGTGAGCTGACTGGCTGTTGTCAGGCGGCGAGGCATGCAGGGTTGAGGGAATGTCGGGGATTTGGATGGAAGGTTGTCTCTGAATCCTATTCTTCACCATCGCTCTTCTCCAAGCTTCCTGACTCAGGAAGGCTGTTCACAACGAGCAGTAGTCAACTTGGAAAGCTCCACTTCATTACTGGCTTGGCAAGCTCCTGATTACTCCAACGGTGGGCCTTCTCTGGAAAAATCTCGTTTAGAAAATATTTAGGAAAAATGATTGAAAAATAATTAGGACAAGAGGCCCAGGTCTGCCTTCCTATCCCCTATTCCTTGAATCTAGAATGTAAAATATTCTGTAGAAACTTCTAAGTTCACTTTTTGAAACCAGTCTCATGAAATAAGGATGGCTAGGCTGTCTTCATATGCGGGCATCTATTGTATTTGCTTCTATTTCTTTCTGGAAGTGGCACTGCGTTTCTTTTAGGAAACTGCCTCTGTTCCATTTCTTGCCTTTCTGGTGGAGGCTGCTCCTTACTGTGTCTGCATCCCTCCCCCACCATGGATGCAGTGATTGGGCCAATGAATGTGGATGCGGCTCAAGCAAGGCTGATCTGCGGCCTGGAGAGGGATGTCTTCCTCCTTCTTGAGTGTCACCAGTGGATGTTATTTAACTGTGCAGTCATCTGAGGCCCCTAGCCAGCCCGTGGAAGAAGATCATAGGCAGTAGGAAAAAAGAAGTCAACCCAAAGAGAGGCAGAGCTGAGAAATGAAAGGATGGCAGAGAGAGAGAGAGTGAGTGAGCAAGTGAGCTGGATTAGAGTTAGAAAATCTGAGTTCTGGGCTGGCCCGTGGCCGAGTAGTTAAGTTCGCGCGCTCTGCTTCAGTGGCTCAGGGTTTCAGCAGTTCAGATCCTGGGCATGGACATGGCACCGCTCATCAGGCCATGCCGAGGCGGCGTCTCACATAGCACAGCCAGGAGGACCTACAACTAGAATATACAACTATGTACTGGGGGGCTTTGGGGAGAAGAAGAAGGAAGAGGAAAAAAAAAAGATTGGCAACAGCTGTTAGCTTAGGTGCCAATCTTTAAAAAAAAAAATCTGAGTTCTTACTACTGACAAGCGTGTGACCCTCTGTAAGGCACTAACAAGTCTCTGGAAGCCTCAGTTTCCCCTTCTGGAGAGTGAGATAGCAGTGAGAGTGAGAATGATTCAGTAACCATTCCCTCCCCTCTGGCTACCCACGGCAGAGCCTGTGAACACCCTCAGCAGTGGCTGCTTCTCTTCTTGGAGTCTTTGGTCCCAGGCAGTACTCACCTGAGCCTTCTTTTCCGATAGTTCCAACCTCCCTCCCCAGCCCGCCACTTCCCTGCCAACTGCTTAGATGAGAGAGCACCTGCTTGTTTCTGAAACCGGGGAATGAAGGGAAGGGTTTCTTTGCGAACTTTTTTTGCCATCAGAGCAAATCCTGGCCTGGAGGTACTGTGGGCTTGGGGGCGTTCAGTAGCCTGCATACCATGCTGTTCTCTGTGGCCCACCGAGGGACCACCTTGCCCGAGGCCCCTCCGGACTGCCCTGGAAGCGTTACTAATGACCCTCCCTCTTCTGAACTTCACTTTACTGCAGTCCACATAGAGCAGGGTCCCAGGGCTTTGATGGCCACTGCTCTGTAAAGTATCTTCTAGCTTAAACCTTCAAGCTGGGAGTTGAGTGGCTCAGTCTCTTTGGCCTTTGACTTCTTCCTGTGATCAGGAAGCAAGCCACATGTCCCAGGAAAGATCTTGAGCCTCTGCAGAAGTAGCAGAGGAATAAAGAGGTTTTTTGGCTGAGATGTTCAAACATGAGTTCAGAGGGTCTGTGTTGGTGGGGACCTTCTGTGGATATCTGGTGAAAAGAGCACATTCTTGGGAGTAGAGATAGCTGAGTTCTAGTCACAGACCCCTCCTTCTCTCCTAAGTGACCTTGGGTCAACTGTTCATTTAACCTCTGTGAGTCTCAGCTTCCTCACTAGGAAATTGGGACAATAATCCCCATCTCACGAGGGATTATTGCAACAATTAAATGAGATAATGTGTGTCACGCCATGTTGCTGGCGCTTTGAGCTTTTAGAGGAATACCGTGAAGATAACTTGAGCTAACTGACGTGAAAGCCATTTGAGAATTGGGAAGGCTGGGCAGGACTAGACTGGCTGGGAAAGGCCAGTGTGTCTGACTGAGCAGAGCCCATGAACTTGGCGATCCAAGGATAGAAACTGGCTCCTCCTGTCCAGCTCTCCTCAAGCTCTGGAGGTTGGGTGTGCTGAACCTGCTAAAGCTGAGTTGGTTGGATTTTGGCAAAGATATGCAGACCCAGGAGGTGGCGTTCTCCTCTTGTCACTGCCTCCATCTCTCCCCGTGTCCCAGGCAGGGAATAGCTACAGCCTCGGTGCCTCCTTGCTCATCGCTCAAAGTCAAGCGGTGTTTTATGACAAAGGCGGATGAGCATGTCTAAATATTTAACTGGCGAATCAATCTATGGCGACAAGGAGTGGCATTAAAAAAAAAAAAAAGACAAGACATTCCACTGATGTCTTCATGACTGGCAGCACATCCCGGGGAGGGAGCCCAGCCCTGTCTGGGATACTTTGTTCTGATGCTGCTCAGAAGGGGAGAGAGTGATAAGTCAAACAAACACTGACCTAGAAGTCCCGCCTCTGGCTGCTAACCAGGGCCAGCATGCTTGGAGCAATGGAGAGCGGGCAGACAGGAGATTAATGCCACATAGCTCCCCAGCCTGAGCCAGCTCCATAGCATGCAGAGCTCCTATAATTGTTTGTGCCCTGATGCAGTGTGCGTAGAGCGGTGACGTCAGACAGGAGGAAGGCGGACATGACAGAGTAAATCCAAATGAGTACCTACATTTTATGTGCTTGGTACAAGGCAGTGCCGGGCTTGCTGGCAAGATGGTGGATGTTTCTGCCCTGTTGATGGAGACCCGGCCACGGCACCCCCAGGATGGGATATGATGGGTCCTGCTGTGAAAGAGACAGGTAGCATCTCCAGGCTGAAGCAGGCGGTGGTGTTATGAAGAAGTGGGGTGGGGGTGGGGCTTTATTTTAGTAGAACTATAAGTGCACATGTGTTCTTCAAAGATGCAATACTGGTGATACAGCATGGAAGAGTCAGGCTTGTCATCAACTCAGAATGTCACAAAGGAAAGGCAGCCAGAGGAATGATAGATAATACTTATTGGATGTCCACTGTGTTGCTAGACCCTTTGCTAGGGAATTTACATACAGATTTATCCCTCAAAGTGACTCTGAGACAAACAGAATATGAAAGTGGATATAGAAATACATGAACACACATACGCATATTTATATAAACACACACATATATATATGTACATACACACATTTATATATATAACATAAGACAACATGCAAATAATTTATACTCTATTTCCCTTCCTTTTTATATGGAAACCCCTATATATACTCATTTATACACTTAAAAATTTTTTTACACTCTCTAAACCTTCATTCCTTTCTAGTGACACAAAATGTATCTAATATTCCACTGTTGGGAGGTTCTAGCAGGGAGAGCTGCGAAGAACAGACTCTCGACCTAGGGAGAGCTCCCTCTTCAACCAGGGAAGACCCCAAGCCTGGGTCCTTTGGCAGCTCCACCTGCTGGTCACTGGGTAACAAATGTTCCTGTCACCATGAGGGGCATCCTTGTGTTAAAGTTGTGAGAGCGTCAGCCATGGACAAAAGTGGCAGATGCATTTACACTTGCGTGTTCACCACGGTCTTCAGGCCTTCAAGCCGTGCCTGGCGTGGAGTAGACACTCACCACGTCTTTGCTGAATGAATGAAGGCACGAGGAGAAATAGGTGTTTCTGAATTATAGGTGAGGGAGAGAAGTTCAGGTCAATGAGTCCCACAAAGTCACAGAGGACGTGAGTGGTAAAGTGACTCCACTGTGTCTCACCACCAAGTGAGTGCCCTCGGCTACCAGGCCTGAATCGAAAGAGCAGACAGTTCTGTCTCAAACTGGTGTAATCCTCTTGGCATTACAGCCATTGTTTTCTGCAATTCTCTTCAGCCGTGAAATTCTTAGAAATGCTCCCCGAGATTTAGGGATTTCCTCTCTCCTTCTAAGCAAAATGCAAAGTCAACTTTTAAACATTAGAGGAGAAGTAAATCCCACTGTCCCGTGGCCCCACGTGCGTGCGTGTGTGTGTGAGTGTGCACACACACACTCAAGATGCTAAGGGCCCCGGTCTTGTTTGCTCCCAAACGTGTTAGTTCCACAATTTCATAATTAGGGAGGATGCTAATGTTCCGTGATTGGAAAATGTCACCCTGCGTGACTAATTTGCCAGCAGGGCCTAATTGAAGTTCGGCATCATCTGCGGCTCCTGTAAGTCTTCTGAGGTGTGGAGGCAGAGGCGGTGGCGGTGGCAGCGAGCCAGGGCTGAGCGAGGGGATAGCAATTTATTGCCCCTCGGTTCTCTACAATTCTGAAGAATCCGATAGGACATCAGCTGTGGTTGAAATGGGATTGGCCGTAAAGGAAAAATCTAGGGCTGGGTTAACCCATGTGGCAGGTGGCACTCAATAAACAGCCAGGCTATCTCCAGGGAGGACTTTCTTTTTGAATGAGGGGTATGCAAACGTCAGAGAGCAGCAGGGCAGAAAGCAGCCTAAGGCGGAGTGCAGGTTCTGGGAGTGTTCCCACAGTACTCCTGCCTTTGGAGTGGACGTGATGGAAGGTCCTGGGGACCCAAGGCTATACCTGACAGCATCTCTGTCCTCAGAGGCTCACTCTCTAGCTGGGAACACCAAGAGGCAGATGAATAATGCTAATACTGGGTGATGTTGGCAAGGTGCAGGAGGGACAGGAAGCACCCGCTGCCTGGTCCTCTGCTCTCATTTATCTAAACCTTGTGCATGCTCACCTTGTCTTGCTCTGTTGGATATCCCATACATCTCCGTGTCATCCACATCTCTTCAACATTTTGTTGTAATGATCTCTTTAGGTGCACGTCTCTTCCACTAGGCTCTGGACTCCTGGAGGTCAAGGGATGTATATAGATTTATCCTTGGGTTCTCAGTGCCTGTCATCATGCTTGGCACAGGGTGTGTCCACTCACTGTTTCCTGAAGGCATGGGGAGATGATAGCATTTGTTCATCGAAGTCAGGGATGACCTTTATTGACTTCTTGATGTGGATCTTAGAGAATGAGTAGGAGCAGGGGGAGGACAGGAGTTAAGAATATTTGAGACCTTTACTGATTCAACAAATATTTATCAGGTGTATTCTATGTATAAGACATTACGTAGACATTGGGTATACTGTGATCAGCAAACCATCAAGATTTCCATTCTCATGGAGGTTACATTCTAGTGGGAGAGTCAGACAATCAACAAATAGACAAAGAAAGAAGCCAACCCCCAAATTACAAATTGGATACCGTACTATAATGAAAAATGACGGTGGATTGAAAGAGGGCTCTCTGTGTGGATGTATGTGGGTAGGTGTGTGTTGGGTGGAGCACTGCTTTCCATCTAGTGGTCAAGGAAGTCCTCTCTGAGGAGATGGCCTCCAATCTGATGCTTGAACAAGGAGAAGGAGCTGGCCACGTGAGGAGTGAGGGATGATCTTCCAGGCAGAGGAACAGTAAGTGAGAAGAGTTTGCGCAACGAAAAGGTCAACCTGTGTGAGGACCTGAAAGAGGAGCTGAGGGTGGGAGGAGGGATGCAGGAGACGAAGAGGCAGCACGGCCCGGACTGTGCAGGACTTGTAGGATCTAGGGGGGAATTTGGATTTTATTCCAGGTACAATGCGAATTCACTAGTGAGTTATAACCAGGGGGTGTCACTTAATTGAGGTTATACAATTATTGTCCTGGTTGTGGAGAATGGATCATGGAATACGAGGGACAAGAATGGAACCAGGGACCCCAGCTAGGAGGCTACTGGAGTAATCAGAGATATGGTAGGGGTGCTAGGGTGTGCTAAGCAGTATTTGTCTTGTAGGCAGTGGGGAGCCCTTGAAGGATTTTGACCAGTGGGGGAGTAGCTTGATGGGGTGTATTTTGTAACGATTGATCTGGTAGCAGAGTGGAGGATGGATTGGAGGATGGGAAGAAGGAAGGAGGAAGACTAATTTCTCATTAAGTCATAGAGGCCATATTTTAAAGAGGACCCGGACAAACTGTAGCTGACCAGGATGACCAGAACTCTGGGAAACACATTATATGAGTGCAATGGACTGAATGTTTGTGTCCCCTCCCAATTCATATGTTGAAATCCTAACCCCCAATGTGAGGGTGTTAGTAGATGGAGCCTTTGGGAAATAATTAGTTCATGAGCCCACAGGAATGGGATTAGTGCCCTTATAAAAGGGACCCCAGAGATCTCTCTTGCCCCCTTTCCATCATGTGAAGACACAGCAAGATGTCAGTTTGCAGCTTGGAAGAAGGCGTTCACCCAAACTCGACCACACTGACGCCCTGATCTTGAGCTTCCAGCCTCCAGAACTAAGAAAAATAAATCTCTGTTATTTATAAGCCACGCAGTTTATGGTAGTTTGTTATAGCAGCCCAAGCTGACTAGGACAGTGACAAAGAGTCAATGAACTCATTTTCATTTAATGTGCAGAAAAATATAAGGCAAGACAGCTGCCTTCCAGTTGGGAGCAGCTATTGTTCCGAAGGTGGAGTAGACACTCAACAGGTGGAAGTTACAGGGCTGCTGGCTGAGGTTCAGTGGACAGAAGGAATCACTTTCTTACATTTAGAATCATTTGACAATGGCACAAGTTTTATATACATATAAATAGCTTCTTTTGTCCCCCACATCATGTGAAAACAGCTAGATGAGTTTTCACTGAATTTGGAGGACATGTTTGGGATGGTCTGCCTAAAGTAGATGAGGTGACATCCTCGGTTCTCACTTTGGGGGAATCTCCAGAGCATCTCAAAGAACTTGCACCGTCCCCAACCTGAGGAACAGAGAGACACCCATGGGACTGATTGGGAGAGGCGTGCGATGATAAACTCAAACTTCAGGAATTAGCCATTTTCTTGTACTCTTTATTTTCTGGATGAAAAGAAAAACAAGACACTATTTTTTTGTTTAAGCTTTTAATTCAAGAAATGAGGCCAAAGTAACCTAATCTGATTCTGAACTTTCTCTTGAGCCACACGCAGAACTTTCCTTTTTTCCATTCTTTCTCTTGCTTTTCCCTTTTAACTCTAAAGGCTGTCAATGTCCCCCCTACCCTTATCCCCCAGAAGACCCCAAACTCATGAACCAAACTAGGAGAAACTAAAACAAAAAATAAATGGTGGTGGAAAACCCACTGTTATCACCAGCCTCCACCCGCTTAGCACTTTTCCCAGAGTTAACTCAGGAGGGGAAGCTATAATCTGATTTCAGAGGTACTCCCACCATTATTATTCTGTTCCTTCCAATCTTTTCCTGCCTAAGCCGGCCCAGCTGTCATTTTCTTCTGTCTCTGTCTCTCTTTACATTAACTCCTGTATCAGTTTTAGGCCAGTCTTTCCACATTTGATTTCTCCACCTCCTAACATTTAATTTTAATTCAAAGCCCCCCTTCCCTTGCAAATCCTCTGACTACGAGACCAACCTGGTTTTCCCCTCTGATTCCCTTCTCCTTTTTTCATTATCAGTGAGTCAGATTAGCATCTGGCGAGAGAGCAGAATTGACGCTATTCTGCCTTGGTTTCAAAACCTAAGGCGGATTATTGTCCCTGTTATAAATATAAAGGACATTTTAATTTTCTGGGAGCCAAGAACAGGCAAATCATCCAGAGTCAAAATTGAACAGGACTCCAGAACTCCAGGCCCTGCCACCTGTTTTCTGCTGCTCTGGGGACACGATGGTCAGTGTTGGAGGAGCCCCCTCCCCCCACCAGGAAGGAGAGCTCCCCTCTGGGCCCTGGGGGAGCCACTTGGCGCTGCTCAGGTCAGGCAGACCCCCCATGAGGTAGTTCTGGGGGCCGATAGCAACCTCCAGAAGGCTCAGAGGCTGGGCCGAAATGCAGGGCTCGGGTGTGAGACGTTCAAGGAGGGGGTCTCAGCCAGCCCGGAGACTCCTTCCTCAAGGCTCCCGAAGCCCCTTCCCACCCTCCTCACTTGCTCAAGGTCAAGCAAAGGCCACCTCTGGGGAGCGTTCAGGTTCCTCAGGGGCACCTAGGGTGGGTGGTAAGGCAGGCCTCGGGCCTTTGGACACACAGCCCTGAGCCAGCATTTTCAGGTGTCGGGCTGCTGCCGGCTGGGAGAAATGTCCGAATGGTGGGCTACAGGGAATGTGCTCTGCCGACCCCTGCAGAGTCGGCTTCGCTTCAGAGGCAGAGTCAGAGGGGCGTCTGTACTCTGGAGCTGCCCTTTTTTTCCTCTGGATGGAGCTTCAGTTTGAGAAGTCCTTTGATTTTGGGCAATGGCAGCCTCGCCCCTCTTTGGAACCCCTGCAGCCATCTCTTAGCATGACTTTCCTTAGTTTAATCTTACAGAAACACCTTGAAGTTGGGGACCGTTTCTCTACTGCTTTGTATCTTGAAAATCTCAGGCCCAAGCTCTTACCCACGTGGGATGTCCATTCAGTACTTTGTCTCTAGGTGATCAAGGCTGCGTGGGGGAGGGGAGCGAGCTGGAGCCGACCATCTGCAGATCTGCACTGTAGGCTCCAGCCGGGTCCAGCGTGTGAGTGTGAGAAGGGGGCTGTTAGTTTCCTGCACCTGCTGTGACAAAGTACCACAAACGGGGGGACTGAAAACAACAGGAATGTATTCTTTGCTAGCCCTGGAATCTAGGAGTCTGACATTGAGGTGTGGGCAGTGTTGGCTCCTCCTGGAGGCTCTGAGGGGAACCTGTTCCCTGCCTCTCTCCCAGCTTCTGCGGCTGCTGGCAATGCTTGGCTTGCAGCTGCCTCGCTCCAGTCTCTGCCTCCATTGTCACATCACTTTCTTCTTGTGTCTCTGTATCTTCACATGGCCTTCCTATAAGGGCACCAGTCATTGGATTTAGGCCGCTCCCTACTCCAAGATGACCTCCTCTTAACTTGATTACATCTGCCAAAACCCTATTTCCAAATAAGGTCACATTCATAGGTACCAGAGGAGAGTTAGGACATGGACAAATCATTGTGGGGGACACAATTCACCCCACAACAGAAGGTGAGTCAGCCTGTCAAATGCTGCCATATCTTATGAGAAGGAGTTTGAAACAGTGGAAAGGGAACTGAATTTGGAGAGAGGAAATTGGACCCTAATCCCAACTGGGAGTGGTGCTGGAAACTGTGCTGGAAACTGTGTTATCTTGACAGGTTCTCTCATCTGTATGTGCCTCAGCCTCTTTATTTGCAAAATGATTTCTGAGGCACCTTCCAGTTCTAACATTTTATGATTTTAAATTTATTTTATTTTGTTTTATTTTATTTTTCAGCGAGGAAGATTGTCCCTGAGCTAACATCTGTGCCAGTCTCCCTTTATTTTGCATGTGGGATGTCACCACAGCGTGGCTTGGTGAGCCGCGCTAGGTCTGTACCTGGGATCTGAACCCATGAACCCCGCGCTGCCGAAGCAGAGCATGTGAACTTAACCACTACACCACTGGGCCGGCCCAATTTTAAATTTATCTTTGATTGGGCCATTCTCCTTCCTCAAAGAGAAAGACAAAGAATGCATAATAGGAAAACCAGACAGCACAGAAATAGAAAAAAGGGAAGAGAAAATAAACAAGGGTGAAGCATAATGAGTAGGAGAAAGAGAGGAGGAAGATAGGACAGGGAGCAAAAGAAAAGCAAGAGAAACAGTCAAAACAAAGCCAGAGAAGGGAGTTTGGGGCAGGGGGTCATGGAGGAGAAAATTGAGGCCTATTTGCTTGAGCGTGCGTGTGTCTGGGTGTGCATTTAACCTTGTTTGCTCATAATCTGACTGCAAAAAAATATATAGCTATATAATAAGAAGCAGAACATTTTCCCTGGTTGCATACAAACTCCTGCTTTATAAACCATTATCTCCCCGAAGCTATTAATTTAGAGCATATTGTGCGAGGGACTGCTGAGGCACGACCACAGCAAGATGCTGCGTGTGTGTGTGTGTGTGTGTGTGTGTGTGTAAAGAGAACCTTCTTTTCCTTCTCCTTCTTTAAATAAAGCAGTCTGCTGGCAGAAGCGAGGTCAGGGAGAGAACCATTTTTCAGAGTCTGTAGCATCAGCTGTTTTCAGGTGTCCCGCTCACGTTGCACCTGGAAAAACTGCAGCGGGGGGAACAGCCCTCCCTCACACAGGCCTGTGTGCTCCGTCCATCTCTTCGTCTGGTGATGAAGAGGCTGTGATCAGAGCCGCCTCAGCATCTCTGGATCTCTCTGTGGCTTTCTCCAGGGTTGGAATCCTTGAGAATCTAAATAAATCCCCTTGTTAGCAAGAAGCCGCAGCTGCGCCTCCTTTCCTCAGTGTTCTCAAGTCCCTGGGCACCGCGTTTAGGCCTCTCAACTCACGCTTGCCCCTCAAACTGTGTGCTTGCTGCCCTTTTCTTAAGAGCTGCTCTGCAATAATGGTGCAGCGGGTAAGGTTACCAAACTTACTAAATAAAAATCCAGCATGCCTGTTAAGCGAGAATTTTAGAGCAATGATTTTTTTAGTGTAATATGTCCCAGATATTTCACGGCACACACTTGTACTAAAATAAGTATTTGTTGTTTATTAGAAATTCAAATTTGACCGGGCATCTTGTATTTGGTCTGGCAATCCTGGTGGCGGGGAACTTACAAGGGAAGGCCCCCTTGCTCTCCCTGTTTTCATTCTCCTTGGGTCCTGGGCGGCTAAGTGTTTGCACTGTTGGCAGCACCCTCTTCCTGACTCCCTCTGACATTTTCATATGATGTATTAGTTCTTCTTGTTCTGGGTCAGCCTCCTTTGGACAGAAGGGGCCAGGTAAATGTCATGAATAAATAAATAGCCTGGCCTCTCACCCACATTGGCCCCTGGGAGGCGTGTGTTCTCACCGGGATTCATCAGCTAGTGCTCATTTAGAGCGGCTTTTTTCACACGCATCTCTTCACGGGTATTTATCTTTTGCCACTAGGACACCAGGCAGGCGGACAGTGCGACATGAAATCCATCAAAATGGCAAACATTCCAGCAATCACACTTCTAGAAATCTGCCCCAAGGAAATAATCAGAGATGTGCACAGAGATTTATGTGCAAGGAGGTACATCACAGCGCTATTTATAATAGTGAAATATTGGAAACTCTCTAAGTGCCCAACAAAGGGAGAATGGTAAATTATGGGACATTCTCAGAGCGGAATATTACATGACAACTAAAAATCGTGTTTTTAGAAAAATGTTTTATCACTCAACGGTATGAATAACGTAGAGAGGGGTAAAAAAAAGATACACGGCAGTGTGATCCTAATACAACCAAGGAAAAGTCTAGAAGGAAATGTTAGGGGCTTGGAAGAGGGTGGGGTCCAGCCTGCAGGACTGCACGTAATTCATTTAAGAATTTCTCCCTTTCTGATGGTCAGGCCTTGATGGCTGAAAATCAGCATGAAAGAGTGAAGTTCGGTTCACCTTCATTTATGGGGCATCACCCTCACCTAGGGGGCATTACCTGTTACCTGCAGGGTGTGGCGGTAGAACGGGGCTGAGCTCTGTGCCTCTGTTCATAAAATCATGTCTCCCACAGCTGAGGACATCTCTGTCCCTGGACCATGGGGCACCCGTACATGACTTGGCCTCCTTGCTGATCCCTCTACTCTAGTCTCCATCTTCTCCACTCTACAGGTTAACTGCTGGCTAACTTCTTAACACCCAAATTCCACCAAAATAAGCTCCTGCTCACCATTCTTCTGTAGCTGCCCAGTACCTTTAGCAGTGGTTCCCACTCTGTAGAGGACGTCCCAGAGAACTGGGCTTGGTGGCCCACAAGTGTTGCATGCACTGTCAGTACATCCGGTTGACTTGTGTGTCATTTTTAAACACAGGCAAGTGCTGTTGCCATCAATAAAACGCAAAATAAATTTGTTTAAAAGCTTTGCGTGTGTAGTATAATTGCATGTTTCTTATGTTTTCTAATCAAGTAACTTAAAAAATATACTTACCAAATGATGGCCAGTGAAACATAGAAAAATTATTTGCTTCTTAAATTGTGATTGCTGATCTTTGTTACATGTTTCTGGAGTGAAGACGTAGACTTCATATTTTTTTGGACTTCATTTTTATTTTATTTTATTTTTTGCTGAGGAAGATTTGTCCTGAGCTAACATCCGCTGCCAATCTTCCCCCTTTTGTTTTGTATGTGAGCCACTGTCACAGCATGGCCACTAACAGATGAGTGGTGTAGGGCCATGCCCCGGAAGGGAACTGAACCCGGGCTGCTGAAGCAGAGAGCACCAAACTTAACCACTAGGCCACTGGGGCTGGCCCCTGTTTTGGACTTTAAAGTTTTATTTATTCTGTGTGAATGAATATTTGATCTTCATACAGCTCCTTTATAAAGAGCCTTTGAAAGGAGTAGAGATGGTTCCCACTTGAACAGTTTGAGAACTCTTGGCCTATAGATCAGAACTACGCTTCTCAACATGACCTGCCTCAACCAGCAAGTCTAGCATCTCACCTCCCCACTTCCCACATTGAGCTCTTTCCTGGACGTGCCATCTGCCTTCAAACCATTCCTTCTTTGGACATCTCTTTCCACTTCTCCACCCTCTGGTTTTACTTCATCTTTGCTTTAAGGACAGATTCAAGCATCACGTTCTCTCTGAAGACTTCCTGGTTGCCCGAATGAGAGGTGGCTTCTTGCTTTGTACCTCTAAAACAGCTTGCTCACACCTGATCGAGGCACTTGCAATAGTGTGCTCATGCCTCTATCTCCTCCATCAATCTGGACAATTTGGAGGGAAGGTACACGTCTTATGCCTTTTAAAAATTTTCCCAGCTCCTTGCACGTGACTGGAGATATGTTTGTGGAGTGAAATAGTCACCTTGTCCCAGCCCAAATGGGGATCCCAGCTCAAGGATTCTCAAACTTAGCTCACTCATCCATTCATGCAACAACTCTTCACTGAGCACCTACTACGGGTCAGATACTATTCCAGGCACTGAGGGCATGGTGGGAAAAAGACAGATAGGGGTCTGCTCTCAGGAGCTCTCACTCTAGTGGAGGAGATAGGTAATAAACAGGTAAACAGATGAACAAGAGAATTTTCGAACAAAACAGGGTAAAGTCCTTCCATCAGTCATTCAATAGATATGATTGAGGACCTGTGACATGTTAGACATTGTTCTCATTGCTGACGACACAGAAGGGAACCAAACAAAGATCCTGTCTTCCAGGACATTCTGAAGATAGAAGAGGACCAGGCGGGCAGGGTGCAGAACTAGATAGGCTGATCGAGGCAGGCATCCAGAAAGGAGCTGCCTGGGACCTAGATAATGAGGACGATCATACTCAAATGAATAATTGTTTTATAAATCATGAAGAGGAGGCAGCCATGAGAAGATCAGGAAGAGAATTACTCCAAGCAGAGGGAAAAATAAGTGCAAAGGCCCTGAGGCAGGAACAAGTTTGGCACGAGGAAAACAAAGCAGTCCAGTGTGTCCACAATGGCAGTCGGAGGTGGTGGTGAGAAGTGAGGGAGGGGAGCTCCCGTGGGGCCCAGCAGGTGGTGCAAAGGTATTTGGATTTTATTTTAAATGCATAGGAAGCTATTGGTTTGGGACAAATAAATATGTGTAACTTCTTGGGCCTCCCTCCTGAACATTTGATTCAGCGAGTCAGGTATAAAGCCTTGGAATCTGCAAAACTCTCCCCAGGTGTTTCTGGAGCAGGAAGTCTGGGAACCATTCTTGGTGGCAGGGCTTAGCGAGGCCACCACGAGGGCTTCAGCCAAATGTCTGCCGTTTAGAGTTGGAATCAGTGCAAGATACCTGGCTGAAGGGCAGACAGGGAGAACTGTGGCTCTCGGCAGCATCCCCTACCCCAGCTCTCCTTTGGCTCGGCTCTGAGACCCCTTTCTGCTCTGACAAGGTCGGGGGGAGTCTGTGGGGTTTCTCTTCCTGTGTGACCCCCACACTTGGGGTGGCGCTGGCTTAGGGAGCAAGTTCTGAAGTTCGTCTCATTTACCTTCTCTGAGTTCTGACTTCCAAAATTGTTCTGAAACAAAATAAAGGAGTTGAATGAGATTAACTCTATGAGTCTCTTTCTCCGGAAATAAAGTAAAATAAAAATTTGGATGATATTATATCATCAAATCTTCATTATGATCTTATGAAGCCAGTGGGCCAGGCTCATTATCCACAAAGGGCACTGATTGTAGAGTTGTCTAGAATCCAAAGTTCCCTGACCCACAGCCCCAGGCCCAGCCAAGACATCTAGAATCAGCCTCGTACTCCGTGTCCAATGCACACGCAAACTCCTGATTCCTAAAACCTTGTGGCTAAAGTACTCCAAACTGTCACTTGTTCTGTTCCTCTGTTGATGGGCAGGACCACACATAGGCAGGTGCAGAGATGCATGTCTTATTCAAGGAAAAGGAGGGTCAGAGATCCAGTCTCCAGCCTACCCCTGACACTTCTTAGCTGGGTGATTTTAGGCCAGTTCTGTGCCTCTCTGGGCCTGGGTTTGCTCCTCTGCAAAGTGAACTGGTGAGATGAAATGTCATTTCTGACTTTCCGTGATTATTTAGTCATTTGCTTTATAGAGCTGGAGAAATTGAGGCTCAGTGTCAGGCACAAGCTTCTCACTGTCTCGGAGAAAATTGCTTTTTGAATAGAGAATGGAATGACAATTGCTGTCTGGTTCCCTGTGCGGCGTGCTGGCCACCGCCAGACCATACTCCGTTCCCAGCAAGCTTTTGTTCCCAGCAGCACGCAGGGAGGCCAGAACAAGCCCACTGGCCTCTCGGTCCCGCTCCTCATTTTCCACGCTGGTGTCATTTAGATGGAAGCTTTTATTATCTCTTTTTCTATTGGATTCCTTTCTTTCCTATTCTGCTGCTGCTGCAAAGACAATTAGAGAGGACAAATGCTAATTTCATGGAGAACTGGAGACTAAATTTTTGAAAGAGGAGATAGAGACCTTAGAGGGAGGACATTCCTTATTTTCATAGCATCAGTGAACCGGAAGAAGGAAGAGCGAGTGCTGTGATTCGGGAAGCTGTGCTCCCCACTCTTGGCAAGAAAGAGAAGTAGACTCGTGTCCCTGCCCAAAGTGACATTACATTTGTATGGGAAGCAGGATCCATTGACTGGAAAGCATGGGGACGTGCCAGGGAATAACTCACAATCTCAAAGGGGTGTTAACACAGGCGCTGATTGTGGCCATGGGCACCTGGAGAGTGTTGCCATAGCGCCATCACTCTTTATTTGGAGTCCTGCAATTTGGACGTGGCTGGCAGCAGAGGACATAGCCTGTCCAGCCGGTGGAGGGCGCCAGTGGCCTCCATCCCCGGAGCAGCCCCCGCGTGAACAGTGGCCCTCCCTGCTGTCCTAGCGAGTGTTCACAGGCGGGCAGGGCTGCGCTGCCTTCATCTGTTCAGAGGTTTGAGCATGGCTTCCATCCGCTCAGGGAGAGCAAAGAACCCTGGAGCCACCAGCCTTGGGTTTTAACCTGAGCTCCGAGACCCCAGGCAAGCCGCACATCTTGGTCCTAGTTTTCTCATCTCCAAAATTTGTAATAATGATCTCAGAGGCACCTTTCAGCTCGAACAGCCTGCAGTTCAATGACTCATAAGGAGGACTGAAGCTCTGAACAGAAAGTGAGATTAACTTGAAATGTCCTCGAAGATTGGGCTTTAAGGAGGGGTGATTTATGGAGAATTGTACTTGGAGGAATGAGGACATGGAGTCATCTTCCCACAGCCTCTACCCTCTTGAGTCTGAACCTCATTGCTTTCAACCATAGGTCATTTGACTCTTTCCAGGCAAGCCTGTTAAAAGGAAACAAGATAGTTTGGGCTTGCGTTAGGGTAAATCAAGTTCCATAACAAATAACCCCAAATTTTAGGGGGCTAAACACAATAAAATTCTATTTTATATTCATATCCCAGCCCAAGGCAGTTTGAAGGAGATGCAATGGGCTCAGCTCCACAAAGTCTTTCAGGGCCTCAAGACTCTGTGCCGCTCATGATTCCATCCTTCGCTTGCCCTCCAAGTGTTCCATTTCCATTCCTCCAGTGGGTGGGGAGAGAGCCCAGTTAGGAGTTCATAGGCCAAGCCGGGAAGTGACGTATGGAATGCCTGCCCTCCTTCCGTTCAACAGGAGCGGTCACTTGACCCCACTAGATGCCTGAGGACTGGGGAGTCTGGCCCTGAGTTGTGGCCCAGACAGAGAAGGAGAAGGATCTGGGTGAGAATTAGCAGCCTCTGCCTGTCTTGGGGCTGTTTCTGAGAAGGGAGTAGATGGGCTTGTAACTGTGCCCTTGCTATGGCTTATGCATGGGTTACATGAGGCCTCTGTCCCTGTCGCTATAGGGGTGTCTCCTCCCGGGGGGTATGCCTTGCTCAGTTTTACACAAAAGCACTGTGCAGGCTAGTGGTGGCCTGCTGTATGCTCTGAAGTCAGAGACGTTTCGTGTCTAATCTCAGCTCCCCTAATTAACCATGGGAACTTGCCTAAGAAATCTGTTCTCAGATTACAGAAGAGCAACTGAGGGTTATAGGGACTGAGCGAGCCGCTTTCATAGGGTCACGTGAGGGTTAAATGAAATGAGATACTTAAGGTGGCTGGGACAGACAAGGCACTCGGTAAACAGGATCAGAGTTCTCTTTCATGCCCCTTTCAGGATAGTTCTAACACACAAGAACCCTGATTAGGAATATTGGTCTATGGTTTAGTCATTAATGAACTCGGGCCACTTCCAGCTCCCTAAAACATCGTAAGATCCTTTCCACCCCTGCTTAAATGGGGGGTTACTGTTAGCTCTGAGCCTGGCATGTGTTCAATAAGACAGAAAATAAAAGCTCAAAACCACATAGAAGGAGAAGCAGAGATAATTGTACTGAAAATCTAGGCTACTTAAGTGACTGCAATTGAATGTTAGATTTAGTTTTGAGATGACTGGCAGCCATGGTGAAAAAGGGGAATAGAACGGATGACACAGATCCCACTGTCTGATTTAAGAAGGATGCCTCTTTGTAAGGGCATATTAACTGTTTAAGGGAGCAATATGTGTGAGAGACATTGATCAGGTGCTTATAGACCAGGATCACTGAGGGGCATACTGGCTTTTCCCCTTATTTCTCTGTGATTGGCTCTGAAAACTGCCTTTGGAGTTTTGAAAGCTTCTCTGGGGCAGGATGAAGAGAGACACCTGCCTCCCCGGATTTGGTAGTGGGCTGGTGCCTCCCACAGGTGGATAAATAGATGCCTCCCTGTTGGGGGAGATTTGAAGGGTCCCAGGAAGGATACGGATGGAAGGATCTTATCTCCTGCAGGCTGGGTTCTAAGAGCCAGGGATTACCCCACCCAGAGTCACGTTCTCCCCCTCTTCCCTTTCCAATAGCCCTCCTGGACGATGGGCCAGGGGGCGCGGACCTGTCCAAGGGCCTGCTTTGCCCTGTTTCTCTGACGCTGAATGTAAATCCTCCTGAAATGATTTTTCATTTGCTTTAGAAGCCAGTTTGCCTAATTGTAACAATGTAACAACCTTATATGCAGATGTCTCACTATTTTTAAAAACCCAATTTGCTTTTAATGAATGCTTGACATGGCATTTGGTGGTGGCCAGCACAGGGGTGCTGGGGCCAGGAGATGGAGCAATTGAAATGGGAGAACCACTAAGCAAAATTGTTGTTTTATTTTCTTTTAATCAAATTTTTAGGAGAGAGGATTGAGTTAACATCTACAGGAAATGCTTCCCTCCAAGAATCTTTTAAAGCGCTTGCCAATATCAACGAGGAGCACATTTGGAAAGTGCTTTGCAGACCTTCCAGTTCACAGAGTGCGCCCCATCACTAACATGGTGATATCGGTCGGTATTTATACAACACCCATAGTGAAAGAGCTGTTGGTGCTGGGTATTTATTTTTAAGTGTCACTTGTTTACCCACTGGTGCTGGGACTTTGAGGTGACAGAAATCATTCTCTTTTTTAATAAACAAGGAAAGTGAGTCACAGCAACCAGCTGGACTGACATCATTAAAGCTTGGATTCAGGCACATAGTATTGGCGTGGGTTTTAGAGGTCGACCTGATGGCAAATTTATTGGTTGACTGCTTAACTTGGGATCTTAGACACGGTGTCCATGAGGACCACATCCAGCTAGCGGTGGTACAGGGCACGGAAATAAAGCACCCAGGATGACTTCTGTAAACCTTCCCTGCCTGTAGAATTTGGCCCAAGTGGTCCCCAGGCCTCTTCCAATCTTCACCCCTCTGGCCCTGCCTCCCTTCCTTGCTCTATCGTCAGACCTTCTTCAAAAAGCTTTAGACACTGGATAACTTCAGGGCCAGCACTGCACACTTCACCCACACTGGCTTCAGCCCCAAGAGACAATGGGACTCTAAGGAACTGATGCAACATTTGGCATCAGCAGACTTCGGTTTGCATCTCAGCGCGCGCATTTTGAAATTGTGTGGCTGTGGGTAGATGACCCTGGGTAGATGACTTCATTTGAATGGAATCTCTTCTGAACATTAACTCAGTGGCTCTCTGAGTGTGGTTTCCTGAGCAGCAACATCAGCACCATCTAGTAATTTGTTAGAAATACAAAGTCGTGGGCCCTACCCTAGATGGACTGAATTATAAACTCAGGAGGTGGGTCCCAGCAATCTGAGTTTCAGAAGCCCCCCAGGGTGCCTCTGGCTCATTCTTAAGTCTGAGAAGTGCTGCTCTAACCAATAACACCAGCAGCCTTATGAGGATGTTGTAGAGCTTGTCATTGACACAGGTCAAGTTTGCAGCACACATGAGCTGCTCAATAAGTGATGGTCGTGAGAGTGGCTCATCATCATCATCACCATCATGTCTTCCCTGAAAGGACCTTTGAGACTGAGAGACTCACAACTCAGAAGAGTGTAGGATTGTAACAACAACTGGGACCATGCGCTCTTGTCGGATGCTTACGACCTGAGGAGATAGACTTGACTTTATACATTCTTATTTTCTTGGCTTTTTATTCAAGTTCTAGACCTGTGGGCAGAGTCCCACAACAGGGTGGGGCCAGATCCTATGGGGGTTATTTGGGCAGCATGTTCCCCTTCATACCTTCTCATCTCTCCTATGATGAAGGTAACATTTGAGAGAAGAGGAGGCAGGAAGACTCTGGGTCCCTGGATTCCAGGGGGCTTTTGTTGTTTTCTTTGTGTTTTCCCCAGTCTTACTACTTCTTTTCTCTGGCTCATTAACTTCCACCAATAGGATAGTGGGACCCTCCCAAAGGGGTCTTCTCCTCACTCCAAAAAAATCACGCACAAAGTAATGCAAGAGAAAAGAATTATAAAACCTTTATAAATAGCTAACATTTAAATAAGACTTTCCATCCAAAGTGCCTTCATTTTGCTTCTCAAAACACCCCTTGAAATTAGGCAGGACAGAGATTATTGTCCATGTTTACAGATGCGGAAACTGAAGCAGAGAGGAATTAATTGATCGGCCCCAGATCACATGGCGGCCTGAGAGTCAGGAACCCTGGGCTCCGGACTTCCACTGTTGCTGGAGACTGGGGGAGATTCTGAGCGCCCTGGGCTCCCAGAGGCTGCGGTAGACACGGAGAGACAAACCAACCATACTTGTTTATCAGGCGAGGGAAGAGAACCAGGCGATTTGTCACCTTGTGTAGGAGAGGCCCCTCCCCTGAGTCTCCGCTGAGCGCCTGGGGAGTTGGGGAGTGGGAGGGCGGGGATTCAGCAAATGCAGGCCTGGGAGGTCTGTAATAGAAGGAGATGCTCATTAGCTGCTTGGCAGGCTTTGTGGAGAAGTTCTGAAGTTCCATCTGAGGGAGCTCAGAGGAGTGAAGGGCCAGCAGAGTCCCCTGGGGAGGCATCTGCCTTCCAATCCTGTAACGGAATGTGGTGGATTAGCCCCAGTGCTACTGTTCTGAAATGGCAGGTCCCGATCTCATCTTGAGGTTTGGGATTGGTTCTCTAAACCGTCTTTACACTTCACAGATGTTATCTCAATCCTGACCACCCAGTGGGAGGGCCTGAGCAGCCAGGGTGAAGCCCAACCAGGGAAACCGAGGCTCAGAGAGGCTGGCTGAAATGATAGTGAGCCCAAGGTCAAGACTCAGCCACCAAGCACATTCCCTCAACTCTCCCTGCCTTCCTGAATGAGCAGCTCTTCTTGGATTTTCTTCTGCTTCAGGGCAACAAGGCTGAATAGGGCTTCCGAGGTCAGAGGCCCTTGTGCCCCACACTACCTGCCTCCATTCAGCTGGGCCCAAGCATCAGCCTGAATTTGGCCTGAGTGCCTGGGTGAGGGGAAGCTGAGAAGAGAACTGGTCCACTGGGGTGGGGGTGGGGTGGAGTAGATCTGCTTTCTCTTTCCTCCTTCTTCTTCTTCGTCCTGCCAGGAATCCAGCTGTTCTCCATTTCCAGGCAATTTGCGGGAGAGTTAACAGCATCTTCCACTGGATGCACCAGCTGGTGCAGACCCTGCCCCCAGAGGAGACTTAAATCATCCTGCCCTGGGCAACGGAGGCATTGGGCACAAGAGGAGGTGTGTGCATTGTGCACATGTGTGTGTGCATGTGTGTGAAGGGGCAATGGGGTCCCCACCCCATCATCCCAGCTCCTCACATCCCACCAAGGAGAGCTGAGCAGCCTCATGCAGGAGGGAAGAATGTGAGTCAGAGCAAAACTGGCCAGGCAGGGGCAAGATGACCAAGCACGAGCAGAGCTTTTCCCCTCTCCCAAGAAAGTGCAGACGGCGTAGATCCTCCCTGAGTCATCCTTCCCCCCATGTGGATGAAGTGTCAGAGCTGGAAGGGACCTCCGAGAGCGTGTGGTCTAATCCACTCACAGAGGAGGGACAGAGCTGGGCCCGGAGTGAGAGAGTGATTGAGGCAACTCTGGGTGATGTCACGGGAGGCTTAGGTGCAGAAGTCAGTTTTACAACCTTCTTGACAATGCCTATACACTGACCACGGCCATAAATTTCATTGTAACAAGAAACATGCGCAATCCTAACTGATTATCCCAATTATTTTCAATGTCTTTATTGTAACAAAATCTAGTGATGATGACTTGCTTTAATCAAGTGGTGTCTGTGCCTAGTACTTCACCGTGGTTGGTTCATTTAATGTCCGTGCACTTCCTTCAGGTAGATCCCGTCACTCTCCCCACTTTGTGGATGAGGAAACTGAGGCTTGGGTTAAGATGCTTGCCCCAGGTTCACAGCTCTCATTAAGACCTGGCTGCTCCCTGATGCATAAAATATCTGAAGAGCTGGGATGAAGTCAAGTGGCTTAAGAAGCTTTTTACTGTTCAAACTCAACCAGTAAGTGACAGAACCAGGGTTTGAGGCCCAGCAGTCCAATTCCAGATCATGGATTTTAGTCATAACGCTGTACTGCTCCCCCCACCCCCACATGTTAGTGCATCTTTTTGGACTTCATTATGATGGAATTTGTACAAAGCCTCGTATGACTTTCTAAGTGGTACTTTCATGAGTCTAGAGTCTGTTGGCCCAAGGAATTTTCGTAGCGCGTGTGTTTTCCAGAACTGTGGACAGAGGTGAGAAATGCGTCCTGGCAGCTGATGGGTGTTGAATCAGTGAAAAAGGAGACTGGGGAGAAAAGGGTTATCGGAAATAGATTGTTCTTTGCTGGTGGTAAATGATCTTTGTAGTCAGGGCCCCTGACAGTGAGGTGAAAAATACCAAATTTATGTATCCCTCTGAAGTACCTCCTCTCAGTAACTTGCTTTCCTGCCAACAGCAATGAAACAATAAAGGAGCCGATGTCTTGTGTTATAAGAAGTGCTTTTGTTGCTGTTTTCCCCAAATTTATGTAACTAGCTTTCATTAAGATCTAGCTGTTATTTAATACATAAAATATCTGAAGAACTAAGATGAAGTCAAGTGGCTTAAGATGCTTCTTCACTGTTGAAATGCGGCTCCAGCTGGGAGTCTGGAGCTCTTAGCTTCATGTCATCGCCTATTTCAACCTCCATAGTTCCCTCCCTGAGGCTTTTCCTGCTCCAAATCTGGCTCTCAGAGGTTCACTGTGTGGCTGAGGACTTTGGATACGTGAGCCCCGGATTGGTGAGGAGCACACGGGGACAATATTGTCCACTGGGTCCTCCTACCAAAGGGATTGGAGCCCAGGCTGGAGGGGATGTGGTGTGGCAGGATTGGGTGGCATGTTCTGGGCCTGCCGATGAAAAAACCCACCCTCTGTCTGCTGTCTGGCTCACATTGCTTCTTTGCTTTCCTCTGCCCTTGGCTGTCACCTCCCCCTTTCATCCTGCCTCTCATCCCACCAGCTCCACTTCGATAGGGAGAGAGGCACCTTCAGCATTAGAAACCAGCACGAGGGTGGAGAGTGTCTTTAGGACATGTCCCCTAAGGAGTTCCACAGCCACTGTGCTTTAGCTCCGCGGACACCCTGGGCCAGCAGAAAGGGACTGGTGAGACTGGTGCAGTCCTCATCTGCTGCCCTCAGCCCTGCCCCTATGAGTGGTAGTGCTGCCCCAGGCTGGGAGCCTCAGAGAAAATGGCCACCAACACTCTGGCCAGCAACATGGGAATTGGAGTCTGAGAGATTTGGGTGCAAATCTACTTGCTAGATGTTACCTTGGAGAAGTTGTCTCAACTTCTGTGAACTTAGGTTTCCTTACATTTAGAATGAGCAGGATTGTTGGGAAGGTGAAATGAGGCAATGGATGCCGAACAGAGGGCCTGGCACATAGTAGGTGCTCAAGAAATGAGAAGTATTATGATGATGATGATTACTACCTTCAAAACTGGAAATTATGCTTCAGCGTCCCCACTGTGCATTTTCACAAGGGCTCACCCATCGCTTCCTCCCTTGCTCTCTCCCTTCCTCCTATCCTTCCCTATTGAGCAAGTGTTCACTGAGAGGCTAGTTTCCATGGAAGCAGTTCTAGGCCATTTGACTTTCAGGATTCCTGTCCTCCAAGAATCACCAACCTCATCCCCTCCTGGGGATGCCACTCGCTGGCTGCCCCTTGACTGCTCTCTCTGCTGCCCAGTGACAGTGCTCCCCTCTGCTTTTGTGTCCCTCTGGCTGAGGCTGGGTCTGACTCCCCTGGAGAGAAATTAGACAGCGTCGCTGTAATGAGTCCGTGGCGTTATTTCTCTCTCGGCTGCTCTCACAGGGGTCAGAATGAAGCTGTCATCGCTCCATGGCCTGAATGGTCCCCAGAAAAAACCGTGGATAACCTTCCCCCGAGCGGCAGCATTTGGGGCTTAATTGTGTTTTGTTAATCAGGAAAACAATTAATTTGGCCCCTGCCTCTTTGATGGGGTGTTTTTTTCTTTCTTTCTTTCTTTTTTAATATAGGAGATGCTGCTAAGATGATCCATGTGATGTCTCTAGATTCAATTTCTCTCGCTCCCCAAGGCAAGGAACGACTCCTCTCTGTATCCATGACATCCAGAGACAGCAGGGCGAGGCACTGCATTTTCCAAAGGAGGCTGGTTTCTAAAACTTGAATGTCTGCTTCACGGCAATAAAAAGGCTCATGCTCCCAGACTCTCCCACGGGCTGGGAAAAGGGAGCGAGGCTGAACCCAGAGTGACAGCCACAGACTCACTTCAGAGTAGAGACTCAGAAAGCTCTGGTTTCTGTCTCCTCTCCTGTTCCCTCTCCCCCTGCCCCCATGTGACAGAAATGGCATAGTGGGCTCCCTATTGCTCCTGAGCCCCATTGTAGGACTCGGGCTGGGGGATGGGGAGACGGTGTGGGGCTGTGCACTTGGATAAATTCTTTCACTCCCTGGTATTAATGACTGATAAGAGCTTTCCTCAAGGCCATACAAGACAGAATGACTTCAAGGTAGAATATTTGGAGGGTGATTATCAAGTCCCCTCAAATCCTCTAGTGACCCGAACAGTCCTTAAGGGAGAACCCATGGGAATAAGACCCTGTAGACAGTCATCAGGAGTTAAGCGACCAGACAAACACAGTTTGCTATAAGTTTAGAAAGTACACTCTGCAAGGGTGGCAGCCCGTCTTTGTCTTGTTCATTGGTGGATCTGGCAGCTTAGGATAGTCGGGCACGTGGCAGACACTCATATGGGTTGAAGAAAGGTCGTGGGGCCAAATCCAATGCAGGGAATCATAAGCTCCTTATTATGTTTACCAGTCAGCCTGAGTCTGAGCCACTGGGGACACCAGTTGTCTCTTCCTAAGCAGCTGGCCTGGGGGATGACTTCTGACATGAGAGGAAGATTTCTCTCTATTAAGGAGTCAGGGATGAGGGTCTTCAACTGAGGAAGAGGGAAGAGAACTAACATTTACTGAGGAACTGCAGCTGCCTGGTGCTACGCTAGGTGTTTTATGACAGATACTCTCCCATTTTTCCCTTAAAATAGTTGTGTGAGGTGTGTCCACATTTTCACAGTCAAAGACACTAAGGGTTAGAGGAGTAAGTCTCTTACCCAGGATCACACAGCTGGTTGGGGGAGGAGCCGGGATTCCCACTGAAGTCCATCTGACTTCAAAGCTCTTGCTCTTTCCACGACCCCATAGTGCTTGTCATCTGGGGAACGCGTGGGTGGCGTGAGCTCTACGTGCGTGTGCTCAGCCTTGCAAGGGTAGGGAGGGGCTGCAGCTCAAATGAAGAGGGCTCAGTTCCTCTCCCCAAGATGTCCACACTCCTTGGCTTTGACTCCTTGTCTGATCACTCATTACCTGTGGATCTTGGACAAGTTGCATAACTGCTCTGTGCCTCAGTTTCCTCATCTGCAATGGAGATCACAATAGTACCAATTTCATAGAGTTGCATGTGGGTGCAGCATGTATAACTGTGCCTGGTCCACAGCGTGTAGGACCCACAGCGTGATCAGTGTAGGTTAAAGCTATTATTAGGACACGCTCTGTATCTTTACATGTCTTGTGTCAATTGAGGGTCACCGGTGTGGTATATGGCTCTTAATCTATTAAGAAAAGCCTGGTCCCCAGGTGCCCTCTACAGAAAATCACATTTCTAACCAGGTTCTACTGAAATGCTGATTATTAAACACTGGGAAAACACACCTTCATCTAGATGGCTTTTTATCACTGTAGTACAGGCATGGAGGGTATTATTACCCTGAGCTGAAAACCTATGTTTAGCAAAGAGTTTGTGCTGGCGGCTTAGCCCTGTTCTTAAGCTCCCCTGAAGGGGCTTCAGAGGGGAGAGCGAGGGAATGTATTGGTCACGGAAGATTACCTACACGCCCAGGGATTTGCTCGCGAGGGGCTGTGTGTTTCCCTCCCGACCCCCCTGCCCCTTCCCAGGGAAGAGAAGAGGGAATTGAGGTCCAGCAGAGATGGCCTGCAAAGTGGTGTAGACGATCAATGCCAAGAGCAGGATCCGGAATCGTTGCTCAGGCAAGTGTCTGCTCTGTGGCAGAATCAAGGCAGAGGCCCCGTTAGTCTGCTGGGGCTGCCATAACAAAACGCCACACACTGGGTGGCTTCAACAACAGAAATTTATTATCTCATGGTTCTGGAGTCTGGAAGTCCACGATCAAGGTGTCAGCAGGGTTGGTGTTTCCTGAGGCCTCTCTCCTTGCTTTGCAGATGGCCATTTTCTCACTGTGTCTTCACATGGTCTTTCCTCTGTGAGCACACATCCCTCGTTTCCCTTTGCGTGTCCACACATCCTTGTCTTATAAGGACATCCATCAGATTGGATTCAGGTCCACCCCAACGGCCTTGTTTTAACTTAATTACCTCTTTAAAGGCTCTCTCTCCAAATATAGTCACGGTCTGAGGTACTGGGGGTTAGGTCTTCAACATATGAATTTCGGGGAGGACACAGTTCAGTCCATAAAGAGGACTTTACGAGGTTGTTGTTGGATTAATCCTAGATGATTTGGGGGACCCATAGCTAATTCCCTCCCCCTTTGGATGCCTTTAACTAAGTAAATCAGAACCCTTATAATCTGGATCAGAATCCTTCTTCACAATATTGCTCCAAGGCAGACATCATCCCTACTTCGTGGATGGAGGAACTGAGGCCTCAAGAAGTTATAAGTATGACGTCAGTGCACACAGTGTGTCAGTACCAGAGCTGGCCAGTGACCAGCAGGGCTCTCCACACCCAGGCCTCTACCCTTTCCACTAGACCAGTGCTTCTCAACTCAGGCAGACTTTGTCCTCCAGGGCACTCAGCAATGTCTGGAGACATTTTCGGTTGTCACATCTGGAAGGGGGTGCTCCTGGCATCTAGTGGGTAGAAGCCAGGGATGGGATGCTGCTAAACATCCTACAATGCACAGGGCAGCCCCAACAATAAAGGATGATCTGTCCCAAAATGTGAATGATGCCGAGATTGAGAAACCCTGCCCTAGATGGAACTTCTTGCTCCCGGAGAGGCCTCAAGCACAACTTAAAGGGGAAAGTACTGAGCGGAGTCCTGTCATTCTTGAATTACCACCCTGCCCTGAGGAGAACCACTGCCCTGGAGCAAGTTCCCCCAAACTTCTGTGACCTCTGTGATGTCAAGAATCACCAAGGCACTTGCTGAAGCTGTCATTTCTCTCTCCCCTCTCCTGAAGATTCTGACTCCATTATTTTCCTTTTTCTTATTTATTTTTTTTTTAAGAATTTGCAGTTTGAATAAGCATCTCAGGTGATTTTTATCATCAGGAAAGTTTGGAAACTGCCTTAAACAGCTTTGACATGCACATACCACTCTCGGGTGGGGCTGGTCTTCCATTGACACTGCTCATGGTTTGGAAAGATAACTTCCATTTCTTTGGTTTGCCTTCTTCCCCACAGTGATGTAGAAGTTTGACATGACTGAACACTGTAAGAACGTGTTAATTAATAAAGGTGCGAGTGACTCATGGGTCCCACCCTCCTGGGAGGTACATTTTTGAATAAGGGGAGTCCAGCGTCCTCCCCATCATCCTTCTGATGGGCAGTGTGGTGTGATGGGGGAGCACAGACCAGTGGACTGAAGACCTGGATTTTGCTCTTAGATCTAAGCTTGGGTAAATGTGTTAGCCTGGATAAGCCATACAGGTGTCTTGAGCCTTAGTTTTCTCATCTACAAATTGGGAATAACAGTACGTGTCTTCTGTCTTTTAGGGAAATCTTTCATTCTTCAAGGAAGTAATGAGATGATGGAGACCAGGGCTCTCAATTCTGTCTGTGCATCAAACTCATCTGTGGACCTTTTCAAAACTACAGAAGCCCAGGTCACATCCAGACCTACTTATTCAGAGTCTGAGGATGGGCCCACATTTACAGAGTAGTGCTTCTTTTAAAAGCTCCACAGGAGAGTCCCTTGAAAACTGTAAAGCTCTCTAGAAAGTGCCTTGCAAACTGGAAAGTGCTCTTCTGATAAAAGGGGTTCTTTGCATTCCATCAGGCTGCTGGGCCCAGCAGTAAATGGTGCTGTCGCATTTTCCTATATGGCCTTGTCAGATCATCAGACACATTTGACTACTTAAGCAGATGGTGGCGTTTCTTGTGGATATTTTGAAAAAATAGGACAGGCTCCCATCTGCCCGCAATGACTCAGGAGCTGCCTGTCCTTCCCAGAGGCAGGAGCAGTTGTTGAAAGTCCTCTGAGGTTCCCTCTAGCCCTGGGGAGCTTTGACAGGGCCTCCTTCTAGGGAGGGGCTGTCACAGGAGCACGCCGCACACAGGCAAACAGGAAGGGTGCAGCCAAGTGAGGGCCGCAAGTGCCAGTGGTGGAAATAAGGGCCACCCTGTGTGGCCTGTCTTCCTCTGTCAGAGAGGATGGCCCCTCATGGTCCTGAGTCTGAGGAGGTAGGAGATGGGGCATGGGGATCTTCCTCCCTTCCTTGGCCAGCTATCCAGGGACATGGTGGGTGACAATAGAAATGAAAGGGTCTTGCTCTCTAAACAGCTCTGGGCAGGTGGAGAGAATCATTGTGATTGCTTTTATTATTATAGTTAATATGACTATGGGTTTCCCTCCTCCCCCAACAGATTAGACTCAAGGTGAAGTTGGCCCCACCTGGCTGATCCCAAGGAGTGGCTGGGCCCCTATCACTTCTCCAACCCTCAGCCTGGATGCAGGAGGAGGCTGGCCTCTGTGTTGGTGAGAGCTGCCCAGTGGGGTTTTCCTCTGCAGAAGGAAAAGTGGTAAGACTTTAGATTTTGCAAGCTGGAGCCCACGCAATGATCCTCTTCTCCTGGGGACAGATTGGGATCACCTATTGGTCACCTTAGCATCTCTCTGAGGGGACTGCAGTTGGGAAGCGCTCATCTTGTCTCGCAGTAGCTTGCACTCCCATCTTGGAACCAAATGCCTTGGATCCTTGCTCTTTGCCTACAAGCTCACAGACCCCACAGCTTACAAGTATGCCTTTGTTGCCCCTGTTGGCTACTCCTTCAGCCCAAGCCTGTTGTCTCCAGCCTCCTGTGAGGATTCTTGACTCTCCCTGACTCTGTTAAGCTCTGCAATATCCTCCATCTGCTTGGGGCTTTCTTTCCTATTTATCCTACACTTTAGCAACTTCTGTTTCTGTACAGAAATCACCCAGCACTGTCCGCTTGCCTGCTCTGTGGGAAATGGCTCAGGCCACGTCAGTTCTGCTGCGGGCTGCCAGCCTTCTGCCAGGGAGGCCTTGGGGCTTTCCTTTCAGCTCCCTGGTGGGGCCTGGACGTTTCTTCTTGTACCTGGGCCAATGGTCACTGTGCCCCACTCAGTCATGGCTGCCATTTTCTCACCGTTGTGTGGAGAATTGAGGGATGATGAGAAGCTAAGACATTAGGCTAGAGGATTATGGGAGTGGATTTTATGAAACTCTGTAACATGGAACTGAGTCATTCCAGGTAGAATTCTAAGAACAAGAAAGAATATTAAAGGGAGAAATAAAGTTCATTTTCAACTACTTAGACTTCCAGATCAAGATAATGGAGCCCTTTGGACTTCAGAATAGAGAGGAATGCACATGTGAGTTGAGGATGTCAAGTTATCCTGGATATTGAACAGTCTACTCTCTTTCTCTCTCACATGCCCATACGCTCAAGGACATGCACATCTGTGTGAGCACATGCACACATGCACACACACGCACTTTCAAGCAAACACACAACTAGTCTGGGGCACTCTGCTCACAGATCTGTGCCCAAATATTTTCATAAGGGATTTTCGTAAGTCCCTTCTTGCACACTGTGGAGCACAAATCCCCTTTCTTATTATCTGGGTTGCCACTGCTGAGCATACAAGGGCCTAGGTTGGCTGTGTTTCCTCATTCCCGAACCCTGTGCTGGAGGTTTGGGTTACTGTCTACAGTGAAGAACTCCCCTGTGTAGGGACCCTCAAGGATGGGGCCTGTGTCTTATTCATCTTTGAGTCTCTAGTGCCTGGTGTGGTGCCTGGCACATAGTAGGTGATCAATATTGTTTACGAACCCAAAGTTTGGAGTTTGACTCCAGGTGATAAAATGTGCTGGAGACTACTATCTATCCATCAATATGCATCCTCCTCTTCTCCCTGGCACATAGCTAGAATAATTTCCCTCCCATACTGTAAGAGTTGGACACAGAGCTGAGATCTAGTGATGGAATGTGAACAGAAACAATGAGTGCCCCTTCCAGACCTGGCCTTTCACAACCTCCCACTGCTCCTCCGTGCCCTTTCTCCCTTCTGGCTGACTGGAATGAAAATACCCAAGGACCTTGAAAGCCAGACATTGAGGATAGTAGAACAGCTGCTGGCCTGGGTCCTGAGGGGACCATGTGGAGCAGAGCTGCGCCTTCAACCTGAAAACCCACCCTGGGCGGGTTAGATGAGAGAGAAATAGCCTGCTTATTCTTCGAGACACTGAATGTTTTAAGTCTATCTGTTACTACAACTTGGCCTCCCTTAACTAATACTCGCCATGTGACCATGGGCCTTGTTTATCAGCATCTGGCCCCAACTCACAGGGAAAGGCTGTGTGCTCATGGAGTCCACGGTGCTACATTGGGCAGGAAAGCCCATTTGCTCTTGAATGCACATTCCTCTCCTTTAGACCTCTGTTTATAAGACCCTTACAGGAGGTGCTGTGTTCTGGTTCCCAAGGAATTAAGAGAAAGGCATAGAGAGAAGTAAAGTTAGAGGATTTTCTTCCAGAAAACAGATCTCCCAAGTTTAGGGTTAGAACATGACACTAGTGGCTGTCTCTCCCTTGGTCTTTACTCTGCTCTGCCTGTTTTCCCACTTGAAAAACTAAAATAATCAGGGTGATCTGTGTCCCTGTGGTATAAGAAGGAAGGACTTTTTAAGGACAGCATCTTAGGGACTTAAAATAAACTATTGAAAGGGAGAGAGAGTGAGACAATGTGGTGCAGAAAGAAGGAGCCCTGGGGAGAAGCCAGAGGACATGACAGGAATGCAAATCTAATGGGCCTGTCACTCAGGGATGCCAACAGGGACTTTTCCCTCCATAAACCTACAAGATCATTTTAGCGACAGTGTTGGCCCCATCCCAGGGCCCAGGGTCACCTCTTGTCTTGTCACTGGTACCCTGCAGTTGTACAGTCACTGGCAAGGATGGACGGCTCATGTGGTCCAGAATGCTCAGAGCATCTTTTTTGGGAAGTAGCAGCCACCTGGCCTGGGGCTTCTCACAGTTGTTGCCTGACCTTGTAACATCCCTTCTCAAAGGGCTAAGGACCAACCCCCTATGGGGGACCCAGGACCCCCCAACTGAGCTGTCACCTTGTTTTTAGGGAGTGCAGTAAATGAGTAAGTGTATTCTTAGGAAAATCGGAGAGTTCATTTAAAGATAAAAATAACTTTAATATTATAAAAGAATGCATGATTACTGTAGAAACTGGGAAAATTCAAATACTTATAAAGAAAAAAAATTAAATGCTCGTAGTTTCATCTCTTAGAGATTACCTAACAGCACTTAAATATATGCCTTTTTCTTTCTCCTCTCTCTTCTCTCTCCCTTTCTTCCTTCCTTCCTTCCTTTCATCTATCTGATAGATTCTACCATTCTATATATTTAGTTATATTTAAACAATATTGGATTCCATTTTACACCTTTTCTACATCTGTTCTCTTAGCATATTTCCATGTCAATACAAGCCTCATTTTGAATAAGTGAAATGTGTTCTGTTCTATGGCTGAATGATGGCAAGGTTTTTTGGTTTGTTTGTTTTTCCCCACCCACGGGAGCTCTGTGTCTTTGCTACTGAAAGTGTGGTCAACAGGATTCTTGGGCAGTGCATCCACGTCCTCTGGGAGCTTGATAGAAATGCAGACTCTCAGGCCTCACTCAGACCCACCGAGTCAGCATGTGCATTTTAATACGACCCCCAGGTGATTCATGTGCACTTTAAGGCTTGAGAAGCACAAGGCAGGCCCTATGGTTTTAGTCTGATGAACGTACTTTTCATTCTTTCATTTATCAAGTACTCATTACATCCCAGGCACGTGCAGGGCAAGAGGGAAATAGAAATGACTCAGAACCATGATCCCAGGCATTGAGGAGCTCAGAGCTCACTTTCTAAAGGGAAGACAGACCTTGGAACAAATAAACACAATCTGCACTAGAGGTTTGTGGGAGCACAGAGGAGGGAAGCATCCAAAAATGCTTCACAGAGGAGGGGATGGTAGAGCTGGTTGTTGAAGGATGAATAGGAGTTCATTAGGAAGAGAAAGGCATCTACATAAAGGGGATGGCACATGCAAAGACACAGGCACATAGAGTGGATGGTGAGAAGTATGACGGACTGGAGTGTGGGTCATGCGGGCAGATCTGTGTGAGGTGAGACCGGAGAGAAACACCATGGCCAGCTCCTTAGAAGTTGTGCCTGCCAGAGGAGTCTTGGCCTTGTCCTTTAGGCAAAACGGAACCCCAGCTGAGCAAGTGCATGATAACACCATGCGGTTTGATTTTCAGTCTGGTGCCTCTGGCATGTGAGGGAGGATCGACTGAAAGAGCGAGATGGGGATCAGATACAGGCCCAGTTCTGGCCAGAGGCCCCAAGGAGGCAGTGAAGGCCAGGAGGAGGGGCGTTTGGAGACATCTCTGGGGTATAACCAACAGGGCTTGATGACCGATTTGATGTGGGGTGAGGGAAAAGGAAGTGTCCAGGGGAGCATCTGAGATGATTCTCACCAGATTTCTCTCTGGGGAGTGTGAGTAGGTGCTCGGTTGTCCTCTTGAGATGGGGACACAAGATGAGGACAGGTTTAGGGTGGAGAAATGGGAGTCCTCCACGCTGTCTGGCTCCCCCAGTGATCATGGTACCTTCTCTCAGCTCTGTCTGCCCAGAATGCCTGCCTCACACTCATCGTCTGCCAGATACCCAGCCTTTCCTCCTGGAACCGTGTCCAGAAATCGTAGCGATGACCTGAGCTGAGTGCAGATGAGCGGCTGAGAACTCTATGTACTCTCACATGACCACAGAACTGCCTGACACCAGCATGCTGGGACCTTGCTTTACCTTGACGGGGTGCGACAGAAGAAGTCTGTCTTGGATCCCAGCCAGGCACTTTGAAAAACCAGAAGGATCTCATTACAATGAAGTTACAACCTATGAGATGGCACCATAGCAGGGACCCCTCCCCCAAAAAGAAGGCAAGCAAGGTTCCAATTCATCACACACCCCTAAGTCTGTATACCCTGGGGTTTGATCGTTCCCCTTGTCCCTTTCACAGCATCAAATCTCTGCAGCACTTAAGTGGAAAATGACAGGGGTCCAGGCTCTCTGTTCTGCAAACTGCGAGTATGTGTCCCCAGCCCTGTGCCCGTCTTCCTGCATGTGGAGCTGACGTGTATGGGTAGACGTTTCTTTCTCTACATATTTCTGGGTTTGTGTAGCCCACTGTGTGCTTGGAACTTTGCATAGGAAAAGGACACTTAGTGGAGAGGGACTTTTGGTTTCCCTATTAGCTGTCTTCCCTCAGCGTTGTCCTCTTGGGGAGGGCCTGGGTGGGGGGGGGTGGCACAGTATTCCCCCATTCCTTGGTATCCACTGGTGCTGGCTGTGGAGGCCTTAACTCTTCCTGCTGTGTCCAATACGGCAGCCATGGGCCACATGTGGCTCTGGGAATTTAAATTTTAATTCATTCAAATTATATAAAGCTAAAAATTCAGCTCTTCAGTTGCACCAGCCCCCTGTAGCTGCCTGTAGCTGGTGAATGTGTATGGAACAGCGCAGATGTGGAACGTTTCCACATCACAGAAAGGTCTACTGTGCAGTGCAGTTTTCTTCCAACATGTCCAGGTGTTGCTTGGAAGCTATAGGACCAGACGTGCGTGACCTACGATCTTTCCACTTCAAAATGGTGCTTCTTAGAGACTGGGAATGGCTAGGCAACTTAAGTTAGTAGGGACAGCAAGACCACAGTCCTCAGAGGCCTCATGGATACCAGCGGATGGAGAATGGAGCCTAGGGCACCCAGTCCAGTGGAGCTGAAATAGGAATGAGACTCTGCATTCCAGTGGCTGTAGCTCCAAGGCAGGATGTCCCGCAGCAGTGGGCGGAGGGTGGGGAGAAAGGGGGTGCACAGGTGGATTTGCTCATGGCATGCCCTCGACCACGCCCTGACCTCACCTCCCTGCCCCTGTTCCACGGGGACATCAGATCCGGAGAGAGGGCCCTGTAGGACACTGGGAACAGGCTCAGTTTTGACACTGTCTTCCTCTTATCTGTATGTTGACAAGGTGACCACTGATGGTGGCTGGCCTCTTGGCATTGGGCACCTGCTTGCCAAGTCCTTCCCATCTGCTCCATGGTCTCTAAAAACCGCCGACGGGCAGGGCAAGGCGCACAGCATGAGGGTGGCCCTGCCAGCGTACTGGGAAGCCCAACTCCCCTCTGAAGGTCTGACCTGCTCTGGGAGAATTGCTACCTGAGGCCACAGTTTCCCCATCTTTTAAAAAGGCACTTCAGAAGCTGAACTGCATCTAGATGCAGGCTGAAGAGCATAGTGCTGCTTTGGGGAAAGGCCACTGAGGTGAACGGCAGATACTTGCATGGGAGAAGCCTCTTGGCAGGGACTCTCGCTTAGAAGGTGATGCCCTGTCTCTCTTACCTGAGCTCTCTCTCCCTCCCCGCCTCCCTGCCTTCCTTCCCTTCTGAAGCCTTAACAGTGCTTAGAGGAGCCTGTGTCTCCCCCTCACCATTCTCTTGTCTCCTTGGCAACTGTTATGCCCCTTTGGTGAGGGAGAGGGCTCCCAGGTCTTTTCAAGGCTGGGCTTTCTCAGCAGGGCCATAAGTGAGACATGGAAATGCAGAAGAAATAGGACCTGCAGCCAGAGGCCTCCTTCTTTCCTGAGGGGAATGCTGAAGAAGGCTGCTGCATCTGTGAGCTTATCTACCCAGCTGGTGGCAGCCCGGGCTGTTTGGGCCACTCCATTGCATTAGCTAAAGTGATATTTTGTGGTGGTTGTTTCTTCCTGCTTCCAGGAGGTAGAGAGAGGATGAGTCGATGAGTCACTGTCAGATCCACACCTGCAGGCTTCCTTGCCCCCTTTCTTTCCCCGTCACCAGCTCAGACCTTTTTGATTGGGGCAAACAAAAATATCCACTGGACAGTGGGGTCAGCCAAAGCCTTCCGTAGGGCAAAGCGTGGGCAAAGAGTCATGACAGCTGAGATAAGCTTAGCTGTCACAGCAGAGTAAGGCAGGAGTGAGGCCTGCCTTCAAGCAGGAGAAATTGGTGGCTACTGATACAGTGGCATTTTAGGACCATCATTCTGTCTAAAAGTATACCATCTAGAAATGATAAGGTCTAAAAGTCCACCATAAATGAGTCACTCTTTTGCCTATACAATTGCCTTTAAAAAGAATTAAAATGAAGCCATCTCTATTCATGGGTAGGCCCTTTTCTTGAGCGTAAAATAGGGTATGGAAAATGGGGCAGAGAACAATTACCTGGGACGAACTTGTCATCAAAGAGTTGAACAGATTTGTACAGAAGAATCTTGGTTCACCAAAGACAAACTTTTCTTATGTCCCAGTTTTATTTGGGATTGGTTCCAAGTAGATAGTCTAGATTCAGTTTCTTTAGTTTGTGATGCAACCAAGGTCAAGACTTTCCTCCTGAATGCCTTAGTTTCCTGTATTCCATCCTGTCAAAGTCACAGTCAGGGACAGAATGAGAACTAGGCCTCAGAAACACCAGGATGCCTATATTCTTTTTCTGTTGGGCCACTCATCTTCCTTACAAGCAGTCCAGTTAGCTCAATTCCAAGGGCATCTGCCCGCCTGCTTGCCCTGTGCCCAACATTTGGTCAGAGAAAACCTATAGGCACACCTATTATAGGCAAAACCTTGTTTATCATGTAGGATGCTTTCAGACTAAACAAGTGTGTATTAGTGATAAAGAAATGTTTTAAATTCAATGGCAAGAATCCTGGAAGTATGGGTGGTTCCAGATTAGTTAATATCTATTAGACTTTGTCATCAAGGACTCAAGGTCTCTCCATCATTGTTCACTGTCATCCTCAACCTGCTGGTCTTGTTCCCCATGGTCACAAGATAGCTGCCATGGTTCCAGGCATACCATGCAGACATGACATGATCCAACTGAAGAAAAGGGACAGTTTCCTCCCAGGAGTCTCCTTTGATCAGTTGAAAATCTTATTTTATAGAAGCCACCTCATTATTCCACTCACATCTCATTGGCCAAAATGTGGCCTCATGATCGTCAACCCAATGTTAGACAAAGAATGGGATCACATAGACCAATCAAGATCCATGCCTCGCCCTCCTGGGGATGGAGGACAGAGATAAGGTCACCTTTCCCAAGGAGATGGCCCCAGAGAAGAGTGTGAGCATGGAAACAAAATTGAGATCCACTGGCAAAGAAGAAGAGAGCGATGGATCTGTGTGGAAAAAATAGTACCTGCTACATCAGGCAATGAGGGTACGGGGGAACACAGACCACAAGTCTCTATTTGAATTTCCTTTCAAGGCAGGAAACCTACAATTCTGTAAGAACTGAAGAACACAGAGAGTCACAGGTACACGTGAGTGCCCGGGTGGATGCATTGTGGAGGCAGCTGAGTGGAGCAGCACAGAGTGGTGATCAGCATGGACTTAGCCAGGGAAGGACTCCTGGTAGAAACATATTCTGAACTGGATTCTGGAGATCAAGTTAACCAGGCATGGGTTGAAGAAAAGAGGGGCAGACATTCTGAGCAGGATAACAATGGGCTCCGAGGCAGGAATGTGGGTATTAGGCCTTTCCACATGCGTGTGTGTATGGATGGAAGTGGCATTTGGGTCTTCTTGTGATGAGAATGTAAGATTCCTGAAGATGTAGACCAAGTCTCTCTGTTTACACCGGATTCCCAATGCCTAGAACAGCCTGGAGTAATCTGTAATGCTTGTTGTAAGAATAGATTAATGATGTTTATCTGGAAGAATATAGAAGTGAGGAGGGAGAAGGAATGAACAGCATAGGTAGGGCGGTTCTACGCTTCTTTAATGGGACCATTAGTGTCCCTAGGATGAGGGAACTCTCTCAGCTCACTCAGGGCTCTGCACAAAGGAAGTGACTTCAACTATTAAGGGCCCCATCCAGACAAAAATCTTTATGCTTCTTTTTGTTCCATCTCTTCGTGAATGAGCCAGGCTAGGGTTGTCAGCTGAACTCAAGAAGTTTGGCATCAGAGTGTGTCCTGGCTGATAGAGTTTATCCCTCTTCTATGAGTTGCTGCCATTGAGGGTGCTAGGGAGCTATGTGAATGCCAGAGGAGGCAGAGATGGTGTGATGGATTGACTATGAGAGGACTTGCCATTGGAGTTAAGCCATATCCCGACCAAATCTGACACAGAGAGAGACTCGTACACGATTTGCAGGGCCAAGTGCTAAATGAAAATGTGGGGCCCCTTGTTAAAAAACTATTGGGAAATTCTAAACAGTGACCGCAAGCTTTAAACTAAGCATAGGGCCTTTCCAACCATGGGCCAGCTAAGCGTGGGACAGCCGCACAATTGGCAGCCCTGCGAAGCCAGGCCTGGAGAAAAGCTGCCACAACACATTCCCTGAAAGAGCAGAAGGAGAGGTTCTTGGTGCTCTCTTGATCAAGAGCTTTATCTCCTTTCATATTCCCAAATTTATAAATGTATAACAGCATTGTGCTGGTGAAAGTTACCATTTTACAGATCACGGGGCTCATTCTTTCAGAGGAATGAGGGAAATAACAGGGTGCTTAAAAGCAATTAGTTGAAGCAACAAAAGAACAAAGGGAACAACAAGAAAGCTATTATGCAAATATGCGGCCATCCACTGCCATTCTGCCTTGGGGAGCCTTGTGGTGGGTTCAGAAGTTTCTGCCTGTCTGAATTATTAGTCCCTCTTATACTTTATATCAAGCCTCAGTATAATTATTTATGTTTTTTTTCTCAGCACATTAGTAATTGGCCTTTCCCGTCTCCTGGTCTCATGTGGGCTCAACTGCTGCTGGACTGAAACCAGCAAAGGAAGGCAAAGTGGGCTCAGCCCCTCAGGAGGCTCAGCTGACAAAGGCACCCAAGATTCAGGGTTGACCCAGTTCTGTTCTCTAAGGTCCTCAGGAAAGAAGAGGCTAGGAAGTGCCTTCCGGAGGATCCTGGGCGGTGAGATTCAGGGCAGAGTGGAGGAGGGCTGGGCTGCTGTCCGTGGTCCTGAACCATGATGCTACTGCCTCCTTTCAGACATGACCTAGTCGGACATTACGGAATGCAGTGCCCCAAACAAGCAAGCAAGCAAGCAAGCAAGCAAACAAAGAACTAAAGACCCAACAACCACATTCCACACAGCATGTGTGCCTATGTCAAGAACAGTGAATTATATTCAAAATACATCTTGCTTTTTTACAAAAGGGGTAGATCAACTAAACCACCAAAGGGATAAAGTTTTGTTTCTGGCCTCTTCTTGGGGAATTCAAGCCACAAAATGTGTTGCTCTGGGGCTCTGACCAACCAGACTTCACCTCAGCAACTCTGTGCTCGTGTCTCTCCATGGCCTGGCTTCAATCAGTGCTCAGCAGTGAGCTGTCCCATCACTGGGTGAGTGCTTCCACCGAGGGCATGGCATGTAGGTGTCAAGATCACAGGGTCGGTTTCTTTTCAGCTCTGAAATATTTTCTGAGTGAATGAGTAAAGAGTTCAGACTCATAAGGAGGGACCAAGTTACAGACATAGATGACTAGCTGGCGTTTAGATGATATGAAAGGTCTCATGTATTAAAGAACTGAGCTTTCTGCTGAAAATAGGGGTTGACTTGGTCCAGGCTCTGCTACTTACTAGCTGTGTGTCCTTGAGAGTGCCACTCAGCATTCTGAACCTGTCTCCTGCTTGGAAGATGGAGATAAATGTTGCTACCACCTCCTCGAGGAGGGAGCTAGTCAAGGATGGCAAAGCCCCACACCTCAGTTTAGGAATCATTGGTCTCATCTTCTCCATGCACCTGCATTGGACTATGGATGCTCTCCTGTCCATCTTCACTACCCCAGAGGGAAGGGCTGCCATGACAAGACAGCCAGTCTATTGCTGAGGGTTCTGAGGGCTTCGGGAGATTGGCACTGTCTGAAGATTGGGAGCCCCACCCTCCAGTCATGACCTTGTGCACAGAGGGTGTGTGTGAGCATGTGCGGGCCATGGGTCCTCTCCAGGTTGGCCCAATATCCTGGGACAACTGCTCCTACCCTTTCTCCAGCTGAGTCATGCCTGACTTTAGGAGAAAGGGAAGCATCAATCTTGGTTCCACTCCAGTTGGTACTTCTCACACTTTACCCCTTTGTCTACACTCCACCCCATCACCATCTGCCATTGTTCCCCGCTCCCTAATTTTTCTGATCTGATCAAAATAGAAAAAAAATCAAAGTCTGGCTCTTGAGCATTCCCATTCTCTCAGGGAGGCCACCGGTCTGACAAATTAATCAGGAAGAAGGTGCTTGATGAGACTCCTGGGAGGTTAATTTGTAACTGTCTCTCAGGGAACACATTTGTTTTCTGACAGGGGCCTTCTGGAGGCAGTGCCACCAGAGCTGTCCAGGTCCCCGGGGGCTGCCTTCTCTACTGCTGCAAAAGCTGGTCCTGGGCTGGGCCATGTGGGGAGGCCACCAAAAGCAGCCTTGATTGCGAGTTTGGATTCATAAGCTGAGGCCTTGGCTCAGGAACAAGCCCCTACACTGGATCCTGTTGGGGTCCTGTTTCCTCTTCTCTGCTTTCTACCTTCTCTGCTGGAACATGGCCCGTGGTCCCTGCCTCAAGTCCAGGCCTCTCTGTCCTCAAGAGGCTCATTTACTCTGCTGCTGCCTTGGCCTCCCCAGGAACTCGAGGGGTGGGGGGAGCAAACTCAGCATGGCTGATGGCCCCATTTAGAAGAGGGGGCTGGGGAATGAATGGTTCCCCCTGCGGTTCAGCCTCATTTCCTTAATGGATCCTAATTACTCCTGTCCTGCTTGTGGCTTCTCTCTTGGGCCCACCTGTCGAGATGATGGATGAGGTGAATGAGAGATGTGGCCAGCTGGGGCTGGAGGAATCCTCCCCTTCTCTAGTATGGGTGGGGGCTGTGGGAACTTTAAATCAGACCCAAAGATTCCAAATAGGGGTAGGCAGCATCACAGGATGAGCCCTTCTCCCCGAGAACTTGGGCTAAGTGATTTTAGCTTAGAAGGAAGGTGAAGGGGAGGCCGTGTGGGAGGACTGGCTCCTGTGGTGTGAAGCCCTGGGAATACACGGTGAGGGAGGAGGGGAAGGCTGGCAGCCCTGTGGAGGACTGAATCCAAGGCGGGACTGAGAACTGCGTTGTATGACTCCAGCACCGGGTCAGTTACAGGCCCACACCCACTTGGAGAAGGCTGGCAGTCAGCAGAGCTGAGCGGCTCCATCTAAGTCAGGGTTGTGCTGGGACTCCATCTCAAGCTTATTCCATTGCTCCATGGACACACAACCAGTGAGGACTCAGTAAATGAATTACAGATCATCTGGGGTCCCAGACACAGATCTTGGACCCTATGGTCAACAGTAGCAGATGCTAGATGTCAGTAATTCTGTTTTTCTGCAGATTAACCAGATAAGTGAGGAAAGAATAACATGATTCTGCCTTTAAGTCACATCAACCCAGGACAAAGAAATGAAACATCCCCCTACCCAGCCATGATGGAGTCTAACATGCTGTGGAAATGAACGATCACGGTTTACCTTGTGAGTTATTGTTTTGTCACTTGTCCTACACCATGTGCTATGTTACAAGCTCCTTGCAAACAGCGTGCATCTTATCCATCTGTGTCCACTTGCAGTGTCCCCTCTGCCCAGAAACGTGGCTGGTGCTGCTCACGGCACACTCACAACACAGCAGGTGGGGAGAACCAGGGACCAGACTTGAACCTCTCTTCACAAATGGAATGTTAGCCCCAGGTTTCCATAGGGAATAAAACTTTTACTCCCCAAGACATAATAGTTTGAGAGGAATGCTTCCAGCCCTTTCCCCATGCTCCTTCTCTGGAACCACTTTCCTGACTGCTGAGGGTGAGGAGCCTTTGGGCAGAGTGACTCTGAGCCTCCTGGGTTTCTCCCTTAAAAGGGGTTCTTAGGCATGCATTCTTTCTCTGCTAGGGGCCAAATGTGGGCTCAGGCCTTTGTTGCCTGGCGTAGCCTCCAGACTGGCCCCACAGCTCCTGCGTCCTGGAATTCACATCTTCTAGGTACCATCTTCCCATATGGAACAAAGCTGACATGTGTGACCAATAGGAGAGGGCAGGAGTGATGTTGTGTGGCTTCTGAGCCCAGGTCACAGAAGACATTGCAGTTTCTGCCTTAGTCTCTGGGATGACTCATTCTGGGGGACGACAGCTGCCATTTCACAAGGACACTAGTACGGGGCTCAGTTGCATCCCCCTCCCAATTAACATGTTGAAATTCTAACCCCCAGCACCTCATAATGTGACTGGATTTGGAGACAGTGTCTTTAAAAAGATAATTAAGGTAAAATGAGGTCATCAGGGGGGCCCTGAGCCAATTCGACTGGTGTCCTTATGAAAAGAGGAGATAAGGACACAGCTGCACAGAGGGAAGATCATGTGAAGACACAGAGAGAAGATGCCATCTACAGCCAAGGAGAGACACCTCAGAAGAAACTAATCCTGTGGACACATTGATCTCAGACTTCTGGCTTCCAGAATTATGAGAAAATTAATTTTTGGTTAAGTCCCCAGTCTTTGGTACTTTGTTTTGGCAGCCTGAGCTAACTAATGCAACACTCAAGCAGCCCTGTGAGAGGTCCACGTGGAGAGGCACCAACTTGTGAGTCATGTACGTGAGCCACCTTGAGAGCAGATCCTCCTGCCTCAGTTAAGCCTTCAGATGATTCCAGCCTCCCAGCCTTAAATCTCCAGCTGAGGCTCCAGACACTATGGAGCAGAGAGCAGGCTTCCTGCCCTCTGCTATTTAAATTTGTGTCTCACCAGAACCATGAGATGATATGTGATTACTGTTGCATGAAGCTGTTAAGTTTGGGGTGATTTGTTGTGTAGCATTATTTAACCAACGCACAGATGGGCTGTGACTGAGTGAGACAGTTAACTCAGGGGTCAGGGGGAAGGCCATTTTCGGGACCTCATGTGGCCACAGATCTAAGCTGTGCATCAGCAGGGGAGTGTGTCCCAGATGACGTGGCCAAGCCTTCCCTGAGAAGGGCATAAGCTAAGGAGAGTGGCCTCAGCAGTCCACACAGACAGGTGTGGGCGGTGGCCAGAGAGGTTGGCAAGGGGGCAGGGACCAGCAGGGGCCAGAGGAGGGGAGTGGCTAAAGTCCCCTGCTCTTGAAGAGGACTGGGACAAGGGAAGGCGCCAGGAAGAGGAGCCTGGAAACAGCGACCAGAGAAGAAAGAGATGCCGTGATAGCAGGCCAGGGAGGTGATCCCAGGACCCCATATGTGGGCCGGGGCTTTCCTGCCCCAGACCAGACACCTCCCTCTGCAGGGAGAATTAAAGGCCTCCGGCCCCTCAATCAGGAGACCAACACCTACTGGAGAACAGCTCCTCTGTACTTTACTTCATTTTATTTTTACAACAGCCCCTTGAGATAAGTGTTATCTCTACTTTTCACGTAAGGAAAGGGAGACTCAGAGAAGGAGAGATTGAGCAACTTGCCCATCACGTCAGTGGTAAATAACTGCTGGATTCAGAATCAGGAACATTGGCCTCCAGAGCCCCTGCCGTTCCCAGAGGGTGGAGTGATGGAAGGCAGCTTGGTGCAGGGGTCCAGACAACGTGCTTCAGAACCAGACTGCCTGCGTTCAATTCCTGGCTCCACTGCTTACTACTTTGTGACCCTGGGAAAGTCACTTAGCCTCTCTGCTTCAGTCTCCTCAGCTCTGAAGTGGAGATGACAGTATGGACCTCATGGGTTGCTGTGAGGATTCAAGGAGTTATAAGCCAAGTGCTTTGTGAGTGTTGGCCGTTATTGTTCCTTCAACTCTGCAAAATGACCTCCTCTGGTTTCAAGGGAAAAAGGATGTGATTCTCAGAAGCAGGCTGGACATGACAGGCCTGGACTGGACATGGTACACAACCAACGTTGCTGAATTGACTGTTTATGTGTAAACGTGTCCTCTTTCCCTCTCTTCCTCTCTAATCCCAAACCAAGCAGCTCAAGTTTTTGAGAGGCTGATGGCTCCAAACGGATCCAGAACACAGGCTCCCCTTGGCACTGTGGGCTGCCCAGGGCAGAGCTCCGAGCCAGAGCTCAGGACGAGAGTCCTTCTTGGAGATGGAGCTGAACAACGACATTCTGACAGGAGCTGGGGGCTTTGAGCTATGGGTGGAGGGGTCATCAGTCTTTTGTGGACATGCTGCTTCACTCCTGAACCCACACCCCATGGAGGGCTGGGGCTCAGCAAGGGCCTGTGAGGGTGGGCTTGGGGGTTATCAGAGCAGCGTCTCCCTGAGGGGAAGGCCGAGGCTAGGTTTCCTTCTGATGCCTTCCAAGCTGAAAAGGAGCAGCTAAGTGTTATTGATCTCAGCTCCAGAGGGAAGATTTGCTAGGAGGTCGCTGGCACCAGCCCATCACTTAGCTGGTATTCATTATTCAGTGATGGGGTGGGGAGCAGGGAAGGGCTGGCATTCTGCCACCAAGCCTGGCCTCCCAAGAGAGGAGGCGACGTGGGAACTGGGAGAGGCAGACAGCCGGGAAAGGGTCAAGGGTGACCCATCTCATCCTGGGAGAAAGGGTGCCTGGTGGAGGGTACTAGGAGAAATCCTACCTTGCAGGCAGCCCTGGGGCCTCTTACAGGCCCTGGAACCTTTAGCTGGAGAATGGGAAAAGAAAAGGGCCTGGTACCAGGCCAGGCCGCTCTCAGATGACCTTTGTCTATGCCGCAGTTTGCTCAAATGCCCACTGACATAAAATGTCCCATCCATTTTATAATGGCATATTGCAACGAATCTAGTCTTTACAGTGACATAAATGGTAATTAAGTCCTGAGGCCTGAGAGTGGATCAGAATAACTCACTAAACAAGATCTAGAGGCCATGGATTTGGCCACTTCCCAATCCTGTGAGAGGTGGCCTGTGCCTTGAGCTGTTGGATTAGATCATGTTGATAAAAGTGGTCTGTAACAGGTAACACGTCAGACAAATGTCAGCTCGCACCATCGCATTATTATTATTACTATCATTATCACCCTTCCAGAAATACATGTCCAGAAACATAACATAGCCTTAACAATAGCCGTGAGAAATGACGGGTGTTGGGACATGAATAAGAGTGTTCATTGCAGCAGTGTTTGGAAACAACCCAAAAGCCCACAGAATGAAGAATGGAGAAATAAATTATGATATCTTCACAAATGGAATTTTTTACAGCAGTGAAAATGAATGAACTACACATAACGGCACAGGTGAATCTTAGTAACATAATGAATGGAAAAAAGCAAGTTCTCAAAGGCTATATACAGTACAATGCCCGTTTTCTAAACTGCAAAATTAAAACTAAAGACTATATAAGGCATACATATATAGGTGATACAACTAGAAAATAAAGCAAAGAAATGATAAGCACATGCGTTAGTAAACTGGCTACCTCTGGCAGAGGAGAAGGAGGGGGCCATGCCAGGGAAGGAACACACAGACATGTTATTCATGTTCTAGACTTGCAGTTGGATGGTGAACAAAAATGAATGAATGCGTGAATGAATGCACGACTGAACAAGCAGGTCATGCATGGGAGAATGTTGACATTGGGTCATAAGCAAGGATTCTGATTAGTCCAAGTTGAGTACCTAGAGTCCAAAATTGTACCTAGAGTACAATTTTTTTTTCACTTAAAGAAGAGTCTGATATTGAGTGGATATTTGGCGTTGCATCCCCAAGTTGATATTGCAGAAAGACAATAACTGTTTTCTAAGGGGAGTGGGGGTGCCTTTCTACAGCCCACTGTGCCCAGAAATACGCTTGTCACACATCCTTTTGGGGAGAAGCGAGTTGCAGTCTCTCTTACAACTGTTGTAGGTATGCTGAAGGATGTATAAAGTATGTATGCCATTGGGTCAGAATTTACATCCACAACTGCCACCAAATCACCAGTTAAACTCACCAACACTTAGTGTCGTCAATCATTCAAATTTTCCTCATCGTGATGGAGGTGAGGTTGTATCTCACTATTGTTTTATTTTGCATTTCTTTGAAGATTAATGAGGATGAGCATCTTTTCATATATTTGTTGATCACTTGGTTATCTTTCTTCATGAATGTTTGAATCTTTTGTTCATTTTTTTAACTAATTTGTCATGATCTTATTCAATTTTGATGTTCTTTATATATTTTGTATATGAGTCCTTTTGGAGAATATAGTCAGGGTTGTCCTGGCTATTCTTGGATCTTTGTATTTTGTTTAATTTTTTAAATAAAATTTAATTATATTTATTAATGAAAAAACAAACCAAAAGCCCATGAACAGGAGAATAGATGAAAAAACTGTGGTATAGCTTACACAAAGGAATATTACACAGCAATCGAAATGAACACACCTCTGTGATACGAAGCAATATGGATGAATCTTAGTAAAGTAATATTAAGTGGGGGAAGAAAGGCTCAGAAAATTAGATACAGCACAGCATCCTTTTTCATAAGGGTAAAAGCAACTAAGATAAAAATCTGTACTTTTAGGGAATACATACAGATGAATTAACACAATATTAAAAGGAGGTAAGGAACAATGGACCTGTGATTCAGGATGGTGGCTCCCTTAGGTGGGGCCAACAGGAGGATGGGAGGGGAATGGTTGCATAGCTAGGTGGAAGTTATTGTCAAAGTCCTAGCTTTCCCTTTGGGTGGTGGATTTATGGGCGCTTATTGCATTGTTAAAGATGTATCAAGACATAAATGAATGAATGACTGGTGAAGAAATGTCATATGGATCAAGGATTAAGATTAATCTAATTCAGTACAGTTTAGACAAATTATACAAAAAAGGCTGAAAATGAAGGATTGAGTGAGGACACCACTGTCAACCCCTTTGTTGTGGGGCCCCTATTCTCCCCTGCTTGCGTCACCCCTGAACCAAGCAGGGGTGCCAGTGTCAAGAAGAATAGTGTATATTAGTAAAGCTTAATTTCTTTTAAATTTGTTTTTAGAAAAATAAATACAAATGGAAGTTTAATTTTTTTCTTCCTACACCGCCATGCATCTTGTGTATTCCCTGGGGTGTATACGTGCCTCTGCCCTAAGCAAATGGAATTTTAAACCAACTGTCATTTTAGATGGATCACCCAGTTGGCATGTGGACGTCTGCTATTCTCTTGAGCTTTTAAGAGGCTGTTGATATACTTCCAGTCAGAGAGGACAAGAGCCTCCAGGGTGGCCTTGGGAAAGGGAAAGAGTCAAGGAATTGGAGAGGTATTTAAGAGAAGCAGTTGATAGGACTTCGTTTCCATAACAGCAGAACATCTGGGAGGTAAAGAACTATGTATTCTCCACCAGCAACTGCCATTTCTCTTGGCGCCAGAATCTCGATTTGCTCTAAACTCCTCAGCCTGTCATTGTCCTACAGAACGTTGACACCTTTATATGGGTCCCAGGGCAATTACAACCTTATATGTGCTTCTCACTCACAGATGGACTAATTGGTGGTGCCCTCCCTGCTGACAGCCCTCAGATGTTGAAGGGAAATCAGGCAGCCTTTGATGGGTACTGATGCTGCTGAAATCTGGAGGCTGGTGTGGCTTGGGGGTGGGGTTTGCATTTCAGGGAAGCACGATACAGCTGCCTCTCAACATGTCTGTTCTGCCTCCTCTGACAGCAGCCCATCCATCAATTATCTTGGATCTTTCCACAGGCTGACTTTTAATTGAGAGCTTCTGATGGATTCTTGAGTGGGTTTAGAGGAACCACGGTCCTAGAAGGTAATTTGGCAATAGGAAAGTTCTCAAGCCTTAGGATTTGGGGGAAGAAGACCATATGTTAGGGGAAGGCTTGAAGTATTTTGGGCTAGAAAATCACATGCTCCCTCAGGGAAAAGAAAGGCTTGCCTTGTTGGGACACCAAGTCAACCACCTGCTCCTCCTCGCTGAGGCTTATTTTCATACTTGTAACATGAAAGTGTAGAACTAGATGAGTCTTAAAGCCTGGGCAAAAATGCTGCGGCAAAGAAAGCAAGTGACATCACGGCTAGGCAACCTGGCACCACCACTTGGGACTTGTGTGAGCTTGAATGAGTCATGAACTGCGGGGAGTCTGGGTCCCCTGACTGCTAGTGGTCTTGACCTTATAGATGGGGGATTATGTAAATGAACATCTATGACAACACCTGGCACATAGGAGACCTCACAGAACATCACTTTTTTAATTTACTGTTTCATTGCCAAAAGGAAGAAATGGGGGCCTGGGCTGGAGATGAGTGAGTCTGCAGGATTACAGACCTAATGTGGCTCCTGCATGCCTGTGGCCTGCTAGAGCTGTTCTCTCCAGCTAGATTTCTCTCCCCTGGCCCCGGCCTGAGCTGGGAAGAGGTGGACTGACAAGGAGGTTGCATGGCATAAAGGAGAGATCTGGGGCTCTGGAGTTGGAAACTGGGGACAAGTTATTTATCTCGCTAGCTTCAGTTTTCCCACACATGAAACTAATGATTCCTAGCCCATGGGGTTGTTGTGAAGGATAAAATGAGATAGCGTACCTAAAGCTCCAGGAACATGGTAGGTGATCTCTCAATGTGTGGTGACTTCCTATCCACCTTCTCAGCCTTCCCCTTAGACTAGACTCTTGGGACTCCTTGAATTTTTTTCTTTGGAGTGGAGATTCTCTGAGTATGCTTCTGGCCACAGAGGCCCTGAGAAAATTCATCAAAAATCAATTCATGAAATGACAACTCATCACTTTCGTTTTGCCAAATGGCAATTTGGCTTCCCATCAACTGGGTCTTGGGGAAATTGCTTTTGGCAAGTGAGCCAGCCTCCCAGAGGGATTCTCTAGGTGGACTGGGCTGCTCCGGATGCAAGTTCAATGAGTCCTCAGCTCAGCAGCGGGAAGGTGTGCTTTCAGCATTCGATGTGGGAAGTTGAGCCCTGCAGTCTGCAGCTGACATCCAAGCCATCTTTTCCTCTTTCTGCTTTGGCCACGACTGTGGCCGTCACCAAGAAGAGGTTCTTGACTGAGAGGAGCGTGGCTGCTGACGGGGAAATTGAGCCAGTTGGACTGGCACACCAAGTCTCTGGGAAAGAAAGACTGTTTGATATTCCTGGTGTTTGTCTCCAGGCCCCTTGGGTCGCTCTCCTCTTCTCCTCTAACCTCTCTTTTCACTGCAGAACAAAAGAGAAAGGGACAGGTAGCAGATGGAGGCAGAAGGTGAAGATAACAGCTGTGGGAGGTGGGAGGATAGAAGCTCTTGTCTTGAAGAGGCATCTGAACCCTGAATTCCCCTCTTACGGGTCAAGATTCTTTGACTGCAAGCAAAGGAAACAAATTAGTTAATTCCCCTAAAGGGAGCTCCCAGCATGGAAGGGAGGATGGAGAACTGGGCTTGGGGATAGGTGAGAATCAAGGCAGTGCCCAGAGGCACGGAAGCAGCCACCATGTGGTCAAGATGCAACTGCAGCCAATTGTTTTCAGTCTCTTTGTTCCGATGCTCAAGATCCAAATTCCAGAGAGGTGCATCCTACAGCATAGTTTGCATTACATGCTCTTTCGTTGTCTGGAAAGGATGGAGCTTCTAATGACCTAGCCCCCAGGCTGTACCCAACGGAGAAGAGGTAATTCCAGTCCAGGAACTGAGCTGAAGAGAAAGCAGATAGTAGGAAGCCAGAAAATACAAATCATGACAAATAGGCTTCTAGCGTTTAGAACGTGCTAGCCACTGTTCGAAGTGCATTACATGTATTAACTCCTTTAATCCTCCTAGATAGGCGATGAGGGTATTAGCATGCCCATTGGACAGATAAGCAAACTGAGATGCAGAGAAGGGAAATCATCTGGCTGGTGAGTGGTGGGGCTGGGATTTGAATCAGAGTCTGGTTCTTAGTGCCTGTGGGATGCTGCCCACTTTGCTGCTGCTCACCTGAAACACAAGCTTGGGAGAATCAAGGAATTTCGTAGTATAAAAGAAGGCTGGTTTGCTTAGGGTTTCCAAGAGTAGAAGAAAACTGAAGATGCCTAGCAATCCCACCATTCTGGTCTCCCAATCCCCAAGGGCCCTACTGTCAACCTCCACTTGAGCATCTCTGTTCCTCTGCTCAAGGGCAGCTGGCCCTGCGAAGGAGGTGGGCAAAAGGAGGGGGGTGCGGAAGGTCGACACAAGCTTGATTTAACAAGCCAAGGAAAGGCAAGGTATTGCACAGAGGTAAGATTTAACAAAAGGAGAACTAAATTGACATTTTATTGACTTGCAGTGGGAGTTGTTAAAGACAGATTACTGCACCAAGAGTAAAGTTTGATTGAGAGTCTGGGAGAGGACTCAGCCATCCAAGGCTTCCCTTGAAGGCCAGTGATACCCCAAGGGGCAAGGTGAGTACATAAATTTGAGGTCACACATGGATACTTGCCATCACACACACACACCCCTACACCATCACTACCACCACAAACAAATCTGAGCTTCTCCCTTAGCTCCCAGAGGCCAGGCCCAGAGACACTGGGTGGAGTGGAGGTGAATGAAGGCCCAGCGTACTACATTTGACTCTTACTACTACCCTCCCCACCCCAACCCGATTTATCCCTGGGCCCACTGGGAGCTTCAGAGATGGAGTTCCTCAGACTCTAAGGAAGAAATAGAGTCTTGAGAAAGCACCTCATTGCTTTTGGTAAAAAAATGATCCCGTCTCAAAGGCCTCTCTCCAGGGACTCCCTGCACGCTGATGGCTCTATGCAGAGACGCAGCTTCCTAGGGAGCATGGAGGCCTGCTCAGGACAGCATGGCACTCCGCGATTTGCCTTAGCTGAGGGGTGTGGTGGGGGGGCACCCAGGGAACCTTGAGACGGCAGAACAGAGGGACATGTGCGGAGGGGGAGAAGGGCAGGGACAAGGCTGGATAATAAGGAGCAGCCTGGCCTGGATGGCCCCTCAGGGATGACACGACCTTGGTCTCTTCCTTCACAGAAGTTTTGGCACGCGGGTCTGGATTCTAGAGTGGGTGATGGTGACTCCTGTCCCAGGAAGCCTTTTCTCTGTGGGCCCCTCACTCCCTCATGCGTTGCATCCTCCACTCCTCCCTCCTGAAGCTGTGAGGGGCCGGGGTCAGTGTTTGAATTGCCTCTCTCTTCTCTGTTCTGCAGCTAACAACGCATGTCTGGGAATTCTTCCAATGGCTCTCCTCCTTTCCTTAGCCTCTGCCTCTGAGGCAGTGGCTGTGTCCAATGGAGGACTCATGACTTCCATCTGTAAGCTCTCCCTCCCAGTTAGTCCACTGTCTCCCTGGGGAGAGCCAATGCACATCAGAGTATCAGTATTAAAAACAACTTCTCAGCTAGATTCCTCTCAGACATCTAGTACATCAAAATCCCTCTCACCCTAATTCCTTTTCCTCCTCTCTCCCTCCGCCACTGGGACTAGGTTCTTCTCTTAGCTCTTGGGGTGCCTTCTGCATCCCCCCGGCCCCCTCTGTACCCTCCATGTTCCGGTTCCAGGTTCTTCCTGGACTGAGCAGTAGGGGAAAAGGAGCATCTGGTTTAGCAAAAGATTTGAAGGTGACCTTCATCGAGCCCTAAGAGAGATAACAATCTCTCTGCAATCAACGAGCCTGGCTCCTCTGGATACCAAAATAGCAACTGTGGAGTAAGTCTGCCCCCTCCACCTCCTTCCCCTCCCTTTTTCTTCAGGACAACACAAAGAAACTCTAGGGGTGAACTGGGAAATCACAGTATCTTCTAACAGCCTGAAAGCCTGAAAAGCAAGTTCCTGTGTATGTGTATCTGCGGCTCATCGGTACAGAAAAGCTAATTATCTCAGCGCTGTCGCCACCACCTTGCATTCAGCAAATTCTGTCCTTTCGATTGTGATCTTATCGGTCCTATCAATAATCCTGAGTTCATAGAGGGTCCAGAAATGGTGCACCCTTCTAGGTAGGAGGGAACCAGGGTCCCAGGCCTGCCCAGGGTCACCCAGGGACGGAGTTCCCAGAGCAAAAGATGATGGTCTGCTTCCTAAGAGTTCCTGTGGTAGATTTCCACTGGGAATGGCATGTGTTCTCAGGGCTTGATTGCCAGACCGCAGGAACATTTGCTATTGGGATGATTATTTTATAGCAATCTTAACAACCTCGTGCTGGCTCCCACCCTATTCCTCTACTCCCTGGGCTGGGCCCTGAGCTGTTTTGAGCGACTGTTGCAGCACCCAGTGGGCGGTTATCAAGGTAGGAACATATGGAGTGGGGAAGGAAAGATCCTCCACTCTATGGCGTTTGGGGAGGGGAGTGAAGATGGCATTTGTCAGGGTTGGAGTTAGCAGGGATATGGAACATGTGTTTACATATGGCGGCAAATTGTGGATGGGAAAGAAGAAGCTGGCAAATGGAATGACTCATCTAGAGATGAAAAACACAATATCTGAAATGAAAGATATACTGGATGGAATTACAGTGAGTAAGATGTTATAGAAGTAAAGATTAGTGAACTTGAAGAATAAAAATGATCCAAAATTACATAATGAAACTGGAAAAAGAAGAGCAATTCACCAAGAAAACATAAAAACCCTCAATGCATCTACTCCTAAAAATACAGCTTCAAAATATATGAAGCAAAGATGAGAGAACTGAAAGAAGAAATAGAAAACCCCACAATTACAGTTGGAGGCTTCAATAACCGTTTCTCAAATTTTAGAGAACAACTGGAGAAAAAGTCTGTAAGGATCTAAAAGTCCCAGCTGCATCTGGGAGGCATGAGGCAGCTCTGCCAGCTGCACTTGAGCTCTGGAATGTCAGTCATGGCCATCTTTCCTGCTGAAATGTTCACAGATAGCTGGGGAAGGATGCCTCTAACATCGTCCCTCATTGCTGTTTCTGGACATCTGAAAAGCTAGTGGCAGAAGACTTTGTAAGGCCAAATTTCAAATGCAGGGACCCATAATTAGAGGCTGCAGTCCCAAGACAGTCTCTTATAAAGCCCAACCCCCTTACCTTGTGTCATGGATTGAGCTGTGTGCCCCTAAATCTCTTGTGTTGAAGTCCTAACCCCCAGCATGTGACGTTACATGGACATAGGGTAGTTGCAGATGTAAGTAGTTAAGGTGAGATCATACTGGAGTAGAGTGAGCCTCTGACCCAATATGACTGGTGTCCTTACACAAAGGGGAAATGTGGACACAGACACACACAGGGAGAAGGCTCTATGATGATTGGAGTGACGCTGCTACAAGCCAACGAATGACCAGAAGCTGGGAGAGAGACCCGGGAAAGACCCTTCCCTGGTGCTTTCAGGGCAGGCATGCCCCCGCCGACACCTTGATTTCAGACTTCTGGCCTCCAGAACTGTGAAACAACGTATTTTTGTTGTTCTAAGTCACCCAGTTTGTTATGGCAGCCCTTGTGAACCAACACAGCTCAGCTCTGGCCCCAGCCTCCCTTTCCAGTACTATTGCCCACCCCTCCCCTGCAGGAACTCGTGCTCCACAACACTGGTGCCCAGGCAGTTATTTGTGGAATAACCTGTTGCATGGTTGTCTATTGGCCAGGTTCTCAGATTGCTCTCAAGAGACACACGGAGCATCTGGGAATGTGGGGAGGCTGGGAAAACCACCCATTTGGCAGCCCATCACCTGTGTCCTATTTGTCCCATCCTAGCATGTGTAGAGGCTCCACAGAGGCCCCCATGGTGGCCTCCTCAGGGAGCACCCTGATCTTAAGTGATTTTTCTTCATGGTAGTTTCCAGAAGAAGAGTGTGATGGGTCAGTGACTCTCACTCAGAGTGACACTCATCTCCTGGGCTCGGTGAAGGAGTTAACATTCACAAATCCCTCAGAACTGGCCAGCACATAGAGACGGCTATAGAAGTGTTGACCCATCTAAGGGATGGCTTCTCTTGAGTTCTAGCTTTTACATGATTGCTTTCTGTTCACACATGGAGCCTTGGTCCAGTTCTCAAGTTTGATGTCCCCTCCTTAACAAGCACCCTCAACGGATGGAGGCTAGCCAAAGAGAAAGTATGGAAACCCACTTGGACCCCTTTTCCTAGTCAGAAGCCGTGTATGTGGCTGGTAATAAAGGCTGGATGGATTCCTCACTACACCCACTAAAAATAAGTAAGTAAATGATAGAAACTCTGGATGGATGGATGGATGGATGGATGGACAGATGGATGGATGGAAGGATGGATGAATGGATGGATATAAGAGTTTCTTTTGATCCAGGTAAGAAGGTAAAGTGAGGAGGAATTGCATGAAAGGTGTGTACATGTCTGGAGAGAGGAAATTTTGGAGGATGCAAGTCTTTGCTTGTGTGTCCTTTGGCCCTCCTCAATTCAGGACTATGTGATAGATCAAGATTTTATAGGTTTAATGTTCCCTCCCACCACCGTGTGCTTTACATCTGTATAAAGGTAGCTACAAATCTTTCCAGGCAGAATGTGGCTGGGCCCTGCCTTTCTCCCCTTCTCAGTGAGATCTGACTTGGAAACACAGCTGAACAGTCCATGATGAATCATAGCATCTGTGGAACAGCCCAGATAAGGAACAATTTGCATTTTCATGTGATAATTCGCTACTCTCTGCATTTTCAAATTACCTTTAGAGCCACCTTAATTCTGTTTCCATAAACCACTGCTGTGTGCCCAAGTCACCAGGAGATGGGGACTCCAGGGGCAGGTTTGTTTGGCTTTACAGGAGTGGGAAGGGCTCCTTCTCTGTAACAGGGGTGTAAGAAACCGAGCTGGCCATGGAGAGCATCTCTCGTAGCAGCTCCCCTGGGTAAAAATTGTAGCTTCAAGCCTATCTTGCATTTCCATGCTCTCTGTCTGTGTGTCGCTTGGTTGAAAATAAAGTAAACATAAATGGCTCCCCCTACTCCTCTGCCTCACAATGCAGAGGAGACCCCGCCTCAGGTGCTCCTTCTCCCTCTCTGCTTCAGGAAGTATGGCGTTGAGCGAAGTTGATGGCAGCAGAACCTATGGCTCCTGCAAACAGGGTCTTCTGAGGAAAGGGTGGTCTTGGAAGAGCTCCCCTGAGGCTGGCTGAGCTCCCCAGCCCTCTGGAGGAAACCACTCTGTGATGCATGTCTGCCTGCTTCTCGGTGTCACAGCTACTCTGAGAGGTGCCCCGTGGCTGAGGGGACTGGTCTGTCATCCAGACATCAGGATCTCTGGTGGAAGGGGGAGAATCGACCCCGATCTCTCAAAGTAGTGCTCCTTCTACATGATACCTCCAGACAAGACACTTCAGAGTCTGCCACCAACCCCTCCTCAGTTTCTCCTAACCTTCACAACCCAGGAAGTTCTATATACTCATCAGAAACCCTTCTTGCTGCAGTGCGAATCCATTTCCTTGCCCCGAAGCAGAGACCAGTCATTCTTGCACTCTTGAGTCCACACATGCCTGCATTTCTTAAACAAATTCTCAGAATGCTATCAAATAAGTTAATGAGGAGCCTTGTAAAAATGAGAATAATTTCTGTTTCTCTGTCCTAATTTACATTTGTCCATTTCCTGAGGTTCCATTCTATTAAATTTTAATTTGCTCCCCTCTCATCCCCAGGCTTTTAGAAGTCTTACGTTGGAGTTTTTTCACACAGTTGGAGTCTCTTGGGTTCTGATGGATTAACTTAGGGGCAGGCAAGATATATTTGGTCCCTAAAAGTGATTTCTAGATTGCCCAACCAACTGCTCAGGGGAGACTTGTCTAAGGGAGAGGGCACGAGTTGGCATGATGGTAGAGCGGTGATAATTTCTTTAAGCTCTATTTATTTCTGTTCTAGTACTCTTTGCATCGCAGTTTGCAGCAGGTGTGTTTTGAATGACTCTCTTCTGTGAAATCTCTCAGTTTCTGGACTCGTGAACTGAGGGCAGGGGCTGGGGGCTGGGGCTTCAACCCCACTCTCCTACTTGTATCTTTAAAATATATGAAGAAAGCATGGAAAGTTGGAACTCTTTTGGCTCCTTGGAAAGGAGCATCAGGAAAAAAACTATTCGATTGAACCACATAAAATCGCCACTTTTAAAGGTCAAAAGTAGTTGAATATTGCTGATTTCATATGGTTCAATCTAGTACAATGAAACCTCATTAATTTAGACTAATTTGAGGAAGCATGGTGTGAGTTTGCTGGAGTGTGGCAAAAAAGTCTGAATTATGACATCATTTTAAAGAGATGCAACTTTATTAGATTCAAGTGCTGACGGTAACAGGAAATAGGTCAACAGACGAAGGCCCCCTACAAGTCCGTGGAAGGATGTCCTTGGTTAATAAAGGCAATTTCTAATGAACCTACAAATATGTTGGCTAAAGGGTGCTTTAATCTAAGGTGTACTCGAGAATGCTTGAGAAGTTTATTCTTTTAAGCAGATCAGTAAATTCTTCTGATTTACATGTCTGATTAATTTCTTAATTCTCCCTCCAGAGAGAGAAGTTATATGGCTGAAGTTTACTTGTCTGAATTATTTCTTATTCCCAAACAGTGGGTCCCAAATTAATGATGCTTGACTGCTCTATTCCTGACCTTGAGGTTGGACATTAGGTTAATGAAAATCAATGCCAACCAGACCTCAAGTATTGAGGAGGGAGAAATATATTTGACAAAAACATATGTGACTTGAAAAATGAGGCTGGTTTTCTCACACGGCTCATAGACTGGCTCTGACGGCCATTTCCGAGGCGAAGTTCCAACAGAGTTCAGGGAATAGCACCGAGTCAACAACATCCCACAGAACTGTTTGGAAGAGCAGCATCACGTGAATGCTCAAATTCCAACCTTTTCTGGTTTTAAAAATGGTCACATGTGCTCATTCTCCAAGGAAAATATTTTTTCCCATAAAAATATTTTTAAAGGCTCCTAAATAATAGCAATTTCTCTGTTACATTTAAGTTTATTTGCAAATGATTTTTTCAAGTTTCTGCTTCCCCGAAAGCCCAAGGGGGTGCGTGGGTGGGTGGGGAAGATAAAGGAAATGGGGCTGAGGAGTGGTGACCAGCAGAAACAAAGATTGATGGGTGGTTTTATAAAATTGGAATTAGGAATAACTTTTCAGGGTGCGCCTGTGGTTGTATGGCAAGGTCCATCCTCACAGCATTCCTTCTCTGGCCAGTAGATCCTTCCAGTTAAAGGGAGAATCTAGAAGAAAACACCTTTCTGAGGGTGAGCTGGTGCATATCCCACCTTACTTCTCTTTCCTGTGTTGCCCTCTCCTGCTTCAAAACGTGAAATAGGACTCAAAGGAGGGGCAAATCTGATTAGGCTGCTGGAAAGAACTGTCTCGGTTTTCAGTTACACGTCTCCACTGAAGGTGGATATGATACAAAAATGGGCCCAGATAAAATATGGGTGGTTATTTAGAAAAATAAAATCAAACAAAACGGTTATGGAACAGTTCTGTATTTTTGCTATAGTTACACAACTCTATGCATTTGTCAAAAATGCATAAACCTGTGTATCAAAAAGGGTGGTTGAACTGTATGTAGATTAAAAATAACTGAATAAATGTGAAAATGAGACCAGTCCTTCCCTTGGTAACCTGCCAGGTGGCCGGCCTCGTGGTGAGGTCTTCTGGGCTCCTCTCACGGTGCTGTCACCGACTGGCACACATCATGCCTGCCTCTGCTGCTGGGTCCCTGCCACAGGGGAAGGAGGACTGCCGTCTGCTCCGTCCTCCCGCTCAACGTGAGCTCCGTGACGATAAGGCTGCTTTACAGCAGTGTGCCCCAATATAACAAGAGCCTCTCAGATGCTGCTCCAGTTGAGCCTTGATCTTGCACGCTGCTGTTTTAAGTCCAAACTCTCTGATCTTGTCCTTGGCAGGGATTCGTTCAGTCAGGCAACACTTACTGGACACCTACTATGTGCCAGGGACTCACAGGAGTGCTGGGAATCAGGGACATAAAACAAGACGCAGCCCCAGGGTTCAAGCTGCTCCAGTAGGGGAGCCAGGTGTGTAAACAAATGATTAGAGCACAATGTAATTAGTGCTAATAGAGGTGCTTGCAAAGTGCTCAGGGCACGGAGGAGGAGTGAGTAGCTCAGCCTCAAGTCATCATCCTCCAGCTGCTCTAAGTTAATGTCACTGTTGTACCTACAAAGAAAGAGGCTTTGCCCAAGGAGGCATTGATGCTGTGTTGTTCAACGTGTATCACTCATGTAGACACACACTCATCACACATCATACACAGACAATACACATCACACATACACACATCACACATAGACACCTGAAGGCCTCCCACCCTCCTGTAGGCTGGCTAATGTCAGCCCTGCCCCCTCTTCCTCCCTGGACTTGATGGAAACAGCCCAGGCGGTGCCTGACTTGGTAAATGCCCATGGCGGGTTGGGTACTGGTCGTGGGTGAATTCCTGCATCTCACTATGATACTTCCCAGTGCCTTTTCCTCACAGGCTGCAGGCAGTCTAGGCTGCCCGACAGTCACCATGGCAACGGGTCTCTCTTTCCATCTTCTACAAGTGCAGGGTGCTTCCTTGCCGGAGTGTCAGCCCCTGACCAGCACCCAGCCAAGCGCAGGCTCTGTGTCTGCCTCCCTGCGTTGTCTCAAGGCCTTACGTGTTTTTTCCAGGTATCAACAGTGGACTAAGAGCACGTGAGGTTCTACTTGTCCGGGCCCGACCCCCAGCTTACTGTTAAATTTAAAGAGCTGCTGACAGTAGCTGTTGAGACTGAAGGTGACTGAAGAGGTTTTGAATGTCCAGGCTGTCAGCTGCCAAGGACAGGTGGCCATGCTGAAGAGATGAGCTTGGAGCTAGTTCTGGACAATTAGAGCATATTGATTGCAGGGTAACCAGGATGACAAAGAGACATATGAAGGGTGAACAAAGAAACTAGGGATGCATAGACTGGGGAAGTTGTGTCACAGAGAACAACCTCACTGACCAAACTTCGTATGGAAAAGGGAGCAGGTGCCGTCTATGGGGCATCTTTAGTATCACTCAGACCAATGGTGGGGAGAGAAAAGCCCACAGAAATTTCTTCCCCTTCCTCATACTTCTGAAAAGTCTCCTAAGTCTTTCAAAGGTAGAAGGAGCTGCTTTTGAAGAAGTGAACTCTCCATCAAGGCAGATAATCGAGCAGAGGCTAGATGGCCATTGGGTGGGCATTCAAGTATGGGGTGGGTCTTTATTGTCTCATTTAAATCTGACTGGCCCCACCACTGTTCTGTGAGTAGCTGTGACAGCCACGTGCCCACTTCCTTACCTATAAAGTGAGGAATGGGGCCAAAGCATGGCTCAGACCTCTGTGTGCTTAACAGCCCTGTGTTCAGACCCCATTTTCTAAACCTGATCCTAACTACACAACCCCTAACTTGAGCACTTTCATATCCATGATCTCCTTGTCTCTTCCCTGTTGCTCTGGGAAGTAAAGAGAACAGGTGTGATCACAGAGAGAGGGAGGTTCAAGGGAATTTTCCAGAAGTTAGTGGGGAGTTAGCAGTGAGCCAATGTGGAGGCCAGCAGGTCTCGGGTCTGCCAGTCCAGCCCACCGTCCACTCTTGCCCAGGGCACGTTCACTGGCATTTCCACCTTGGGCAGATGACACCACGGAGAGGGGCTATCAGTTAGCAAGACCATGCAGCATGCAGTATTGCAGAAATAGCACGTAAATAGATTAAACATAGTTTCCAGAATTAAAAAATGTCTGGCTGTCAGTTATTCTCAACTTTGGGCTTTGCTGCTGGATAAACTCTGAGACATAAACAAAGTTGCTAACTATATGTGTGGTGAATATGTGGGTTATGTAAAAGTGATTTGTGCCAATGGATCTGGGTGGGGTATAAGTGGAATAATAAAAATGTCTAACAAATCTGAACTGATCTCCCTCAAAACTTGTAGTGGGGGTGTTAGAAGGGAGGGGCTGGCCACTGGGCCGGCTTGGTATTGCATCCGAGCTGAAAACTCAACAGGTGTAATGTTTCTTGGGAAATTGAAACATCAAATGTCAAATAAGATCTTGCTGCTGCAATTCTTTACTCAGGCCCCTGGGGAATAATGTGTCCAGTGTGACAGCCCAAGGAGCTCTAACATCGTCTCCAAGTGCTATTGAAAAGCCCCTTCCTCTGCCTTCTTAAAATTGCTGTCTCCTTCTTTTAATAAATTCGACCAGAGTAACGAATACAAATTTGAACCCACACCGTATACGCGTGTGTGCTGGACTTGTCCATGGATGACAGCTTTTCCCATGGAAACTCTCCACCTGGCTGAATCTTTCTTTCCAAGTGAACCATGATGAGGAGGAAACTTACAGCACCCTACTGTGTCTTTCAGGGGCTCAGATGACCTTTTGTCTTCTCTTGGTGAGGTGGGAGGAAGAGCACAGCTCTTCTGTTCCACATAGGAGTTATCACCTGAAACCTGAGACTTGTTCACCTGTGTAATGTGAAGGGACTGTGGGTCAAGGGTCAAAGTTAGAGAAACTGGTAACTGAAGGATGTGGCCAAGGGTTCAACAGGCAGGCGACCCGTCTTGCCTTTTGGAGAGGCCATGGATCTTAGGGAACAGGTGGGACTATGGTCTAAGCTGGACTTATGGGACAAAGTCAGGGTGATGGTGGGGAAGTTACACATCTGGGAGGCCGCAGAGTCCCAGACACAACGCATCAAGGTGCCGTGAAGTCCTGGTCCTTTCTCAAAAACCCTGACCTCAGCATTTATGTTATGTCTGCTCACCTTGGCTGCTGGAAATGTTGGGGCCGAGTGGCAGAGGATGTGCTGCCGGGGAGAGAGGTGCTGTGGCTTGGTGGGACTGTCCTGCTTGCCTAAGCAAAGCCCAGGAATGTCCATCTTCACTCTGCTCACTGAATCACGGGCTCCTTCTCCTAGTCTGAGTCATGCTGGGATAATCTGGTCTTTCCTGGAGTCATGAATTGAAGAGCGCATTGCTGCAGCCCCTTTCACAGACAGGCTTTCAGGGTCTGCTTGACACTTCCCGGGTCTCAGCCTACAGAAGGGACCTGAGCCGTTTTGGATAGACCCAGTGTTAGAAAGTTCCTTCCTGATGTGGAGCTGAACTCCACTTCCTTTCATTATCCACAGTTGGCTCTAGTTCTTAATCCAGAGCTGTGGAAGATAAATCTAGTTCCTTCCATGGGCCACCTTCTCAAGTATTTAAAGGCAGATGCCACGGTCTCATTTGTGTCTTCTCTTCTCACAACATGGTTTTCAGACCCCTTGCTACCTGGTCACCCTGTGCTGTTGTGAATCGTTAATTAGTTTTTGCTCTGTCTACCCTGTGGCACGCAGGTGTGACCTCAAGTCTACACTGAAAGAGGCTCATCCTTGGCGTGCAGGAGGCCAGTCCCCTGAGAGGAGCACGTTGGCTTCCTAGTATATGCTCCAGCACAGATGCTTGCCCTGCCAGCCTCCCTCAGGAGCAGGAGGAGAAGTAGACCCTAGGGAGCAGGGCACCCAGGAGGACCAGACACGGGCCTGGAAACCAGGACACTGCTCTGTGCCCAAGGACCCAGTGCTCATGTCAGTGACGGAGACTTCCATCTTCCCAATCCAAGTGGCCTGAATCCTTCCTCAATCGATGCAGGGCTCCAGGAGGGCACAGAGCCCACAGATCTCGCCTCAACCCACTCTTCCTCTGAGGGTATTTAAAATGGTAGGCACGGACTATGACGACTTCCCCACAGTCGTGTGAGGCTGACTCATTCTCATTCAGTGTCCCCAGGCAGACTGAGCTCATGGAGAGCACGGCCAGACAATGTTGGCTGAAGGAGACTCAAATCTTTTGCTGTCATCATCGCTACAGCTTTTTAAATGGTTTATTGGAAACAATCTCAATCATACAGAAAAGCTGCAAGTACAGTGCAAAAACCTTTCTTTTTCCTGGACTATTTCAGAGTACATTATTGACATGATGCCCATCACCCATAAATACTTTAGTTTATATAACCTACAAACGAGGACGTGCTCTTAGAGGACCATAAGCAATCATCAAAGGCAGGAAATGAACTGATCCATCTAATCCTCAGACTCTGGTCTGGTTTTGGCAGCTGCCCCCGTGATAACCTTTATAGCAAGGGATCCAATCTAGCATCACAGTGCATTTAGTTGTCATCTCTCCATAGTCTTCAATCTGGAACAGATCCCCAGTCTTTTCTTAACTTGCAAGACTTGACACTTTTGAAGTCTCCAGGCCAACTATTTGGATTAATGTCCCTCAATTTGGGCTTGTCTGAGGTTTCCTCATGATTAGTTTCAAACTATGCGTCTTTGGCAGAAGTTTCAGAGAAGTGACGTTGTGTTTTTCTCATTGCATCTTATCAGGTGGCACGTGATTCTGATTTGTCCCAGTCCTAGTGATAATAACTTTGATCGCTTGTTTAAGGTGGTGTCTGCTAGCCTTCTCTACCACAGAGTTGCTCTTTCCCGTCTTTGTAAATAACTGTGTGTGGAGATACTTTGAAATTGGGTAAATATCTCATTCCTTATCAAACTTCAATTTGTTCGTTTATCTATACCAATATAAACTTGTGGCTTCATATTTTAGTCAATGGATTGTAACTTATTATTATTGTCATTTATTTTGATGCTCAAATTATCTCAGAGTTCCCCAGTGGGAGTCCCTTCAAGCTGGTTTCTGTGTCCTTTTCACACATCCCCACCATTCTCTGGGTACTTCCTTTGTCTGGTGTAGAAGTGATCCCAGGTCCATCTTGTACTTTCCTTGCCCCTGTCTGGAACCAGCCCATTTTCCAAGGAGCCTGGTTCCTTTCAGCGCAGAACGATATTTAGAGACCAAGATCTGGGGGCGAGGTGTGCTCATTGGTATTGAGGTGGTTCCCAGGCCCTATTGGGCAGAGTAGAGAAATATCTGCATGTGTGTTTACATACAGGTATGTGTACACATACAGCTGCATCTGTATTTCTCTATTTGTTTATCTATATTAAAAACCATGAGTTCACATAGATACCCAAATTCCAATATAACACCTCAAGATTCCCTTTAGTTTTTTTCCTTTTTATATTTGTGACTTCCATCTCTGACAGTGGGAAATCTGGCTCCTGTTATCTTTAACGTATTTTCTTGTTCGATCAGTCTCCTCTTATGTAATCGACCTTCCATTGCTACCACCACCCCTTCCTGGCAGGGATGTCCTTCTTTTCCAACTTGGTCTCTCAGGCTGTGCTGGGCTGTACCCTCCAGCCTGGTGTGGAAGCCCCTCCCAATCCCCTCAGGGGCCCCCGCTCCTAGCCCCCTGCATGGTCTTCCTCCTCACTCCGATGGAGCTCCAACACTCCATGCCAGGCTCCCTTTGCAGCCCCTATCTCGTGCAGAAACCTCTCACAGTGCTCAGGCTCCAGAGCTGAACCGTCCCTCGGTGGGAGCCCTCCTCTCCCCACGTGGGCTCCAACACTGCATTCTGGGCCACTGCATCTCCCTCTGCCTGGCACAGGTGCCTACTTTTCTTGGCCCCCCAAAATGATTTGTGGACTGAACAGTGCAGGAAGAGAAAGAATAAGAAGGAACAAGAGAGAGTGCATCTTGGATTCTTAACCACTATCACCAGGGGGTCCTTGCTGCTCTGTTCCAGTGAGGAGGTCGGGACCACTGGCTGGCAAGTGCTGGGATTTGCAAAGGCCGGTGAGCAGGGCAACCTGCACGCTGGCACGTGAAGGTAAAGTGCAGTGGGGACCAAGGCAGCCTTTGGGTAATATGTAGATTATCCCATTCTGAGGCACATTAACGAAGTGCTAATTGTGCTTTCTGAATGCAATTTGGTGCCAGTTGCAGGAATAACTCTGGCACCTGCTTGGACTTTAGACTTGCAGATTAACTCAAATGGAAAGAGTAGCAAAACAGGGAATAATTTGTTCTCTAATAAGCCACTTGGAAGCCAACTCATTTATACAGTTGGTGTCAGAAGAGTGCAGCTCAGTGATCGGAACGGGAAACTGTGTATCTGGTGCGTAGGGTTCTAAGCCGTTTCTGTCAAAACTGGCTGAACAACTCACCTCGCTTTGCATCTCTTGGCCTCAATTTACCTTCCTATTACTAGGGATAAGAATAATTTATTCAGTTTGGATAACTGGATCTGCAGAGCCTGATTTTCTGCCTTTGTCGCTTGGCCTCACGTGGACAGCTCTGATAAATTTGACTAGAGGGCAGAAAGTGGATGTCTACATTTATGACCAAGTCTCTCAAGATGTGATTCTCAAAGTGGGGTCCCCGGACCAGCAGCCTAGCCATCACCTGGGAGCTGTTTGGATATGCAAATCCACAGGTCCCCCGCCTCCCCTGCCCCAGGCCTACTGAAGCAGAAGCTGGGGTGGAGCCCAGCGGTCTGTGGTTTAACAAACTCTCCAGGTGATTCCCACATTCAGGATGTGCTGATTGCTCTGGGAAATGTGGCTGGATTCAGTTGAGCAGGGTTTACTGGGCATTTATTACTAAGTTACTCAGGAATGGTTCCTGAGGTCCTCCTGGGTGCCAGGCAATGTGCTAGGCCCTGAGGGTTGACTTATGAACAAGGCAGCATGGTTCCTGCCCTCACGGGGCACGTTGTCTCGTGAATGGTGCATTAACCAAGCAAACAGGTGGGATGCTAGGAATGAAAATGCAGGGGCTTGGAGGGGGGATCACGGAGGGTGCCTGGTTTGGATGGGGAAATCAGGGAAGGCTACTCTGAGGAAGAGACATTTATGCAGGAGCTATGCTCTCAAGGAAGCATGAAAGTTGGCTGGAGGGAGGTACAAGGTAGGGCAGTTTCTGGACCCTCCCTTGTCTGCTGCAGCCAGAAGAGCGCAGGCGCAGGCGGGAAGCCCAAGATGCAGGAACACACATGGGAGCCTGTTGGAGCCTCTCCCTCCCCCTTTCCTGCCTTTGCTCAGAGAGGGCTCTGGAGGAGGGGCTGTGCCTCCCTGGCACCGGAGGAAGCTCTGCTTATCATCCAGCCAAGCAGAGATAGCATCATCATCATTTTCCAGGGGCCAGATATGTGCAATATTAAAAAAGAAATCATGTGATTTGCTGACAGCACTTAATGGGTAATTCAAGGGGCTTATTATTCCTGTACATCATGTCTGGCTTGTGACAGGCAGCGGGATTTCTGGCACAGAGGGGAAGCTCACGTGCCTTTAGTTTGGGTTTTTCCTTCCTTCCTGAGGTGACAACTAGCAGCCAAGATGGGTGGTCCCCGAAGCATCATCAGGGGCTGCTTGGTGCTGAGATGGGTATTAGGGCCACAGGAGAGGGGCTCTCTGAAGGTAGGGGGCTGGCCCACGACTCTGTTGGCGGCTGAATAATGCTGATCAGCCCGAGGTCTCTGACAGAGAGAGCAGCCAGAGATGGCACTCCCACATCTGCTGATGCTGACCTCATGTTGTGGGGGGGGGGGGGGCGCGGGTTGGGGCAGAGGCTCTATTTTCATTTTGAGAGGAGAGCATATCTTCATCACTGAGCAGTATTTCTCCCAGTGTGCATGGGGGAGGGTTCCTATTACCCACTGGGGCAGTCGTTCCCCTAACGTGGGACCTGGCGGATGAAAAGAAAATTATGCTGTGACTGGATGGATGATGGCTGGGGCAGAGGAATTGGGCACTGCCTCGAAAGTCGAGGAGGCTAAGTCTCCAGACCAGGGACAGAGGCTGCCTCCCCGAGAGGACAGCGTACTAGGGCATTTTCCTGTGCTGGGTTAGCCTATCCTGTGCCTATTATAATTGGAGACCCAATTAGGGGGGTTCCCTGCTCTTGGAAGGGCGGTCTCGATGGCTAAGTGGCACATGCCTAGCACTGTGCCTGGCACACAGGAGGCATCAAAAAGTTGTTGTTGAATTAATGCTTTCAATCATTTTTTTTAGGTTAGGGATTATTAGTCTTAATATATCAGTCTTCCTGGGGCTCTCCCTGCCTGTGAGTAGGGGTGCTGGGCAAGGCAAACTGCAGAGTGGGGAGCCCTTCTTCACTTCCTGTCGCCTCTGCAAGGAATGTCGCAGACAGTGTTATAGGGGACGAGGGCCCAGAGAGGACGGAAGACACGAACACTTTCTGGGCTCCCCAGGGCTTTTCCGTCACTCCCCGCTTCTGCACCTGGTGCACTTTTTGCACCTTGGAAAATAAGTCATGACTTGTCTGTTTGTCTACATCTGTGCCCCTGCCCAGGACACTGCCCAGGTAGCCATCCTTGAGGCAGTGGGAGGCTGGAGCAATTGCCCCTTTTGACGCTTTGATTGGGAAATTCCGAATATGTCTGCCATTTCTCTTAGCTCTTAATCATCCTGAAGGGGGTTACGAAGGCCCACTTGTATATGGGGTAATTGGTGTGAGATAAAAATGTATCTAAAAATATATCTGCACAGCATTATGCACAATAGCCAAAGGTGGAAGCAAGCCAAGTGTCCATCAATGGATGAATGGATGAACAAAATGTGGTATATACATGCAATGGAATATTATTCAGCCTTAAAAAGGAATGAAATTCTGACACATGCTACAACAAGGATGAAGCTTGGGGACATTATGCTAAGCGACATAAGCCAGACACAAAAGGACAAATACTGTGTGATTCCACTTATATGAGGTATCCAGAGTAGTCAAATTCAGGGAGACACAAAGTAGAATGGTGGTTTCCGGGGGGAGGGAAAATGGGGAATTACTATTTAGTGGGTACAGAACTTCAGCTGGGGAAGACGAAAAAGTTCTGGAGATGGATGGTGGTGATGCTTGCACAACACTGTGAATGTGCTTAATGCCACTGAACTGTACACTTAAAAATGGTAAATTTTATTTTATGTGTATTTTGCCACAATTTAAAAAAAGTCTGCAGGGTCAGCCTGGTGGTGTAGCGGTGAAGTTCACGTGCTCCACTTCAGTGGCCTGGGGTTTGCCGATTCAGATCCTGGGTGTGGACCTAAGCACCACTTATCAAGCCGTGCTGTGGCAGCATCCCACATATAAAATAGAGGAGGATGGGCACAGATGTTGGCTCAGGGCCAATCTTCCTCAAAAAAAAAAAGTCTGCAGAGAAGTGAGTTGGTGCTGCAGGTCAGGCCCCCTGGACGCAGATGCTAGGGTGGAGATTAGGCTGCAAGATGATGTTTAGGGATCAATACCTTTGGATGAAGGGGGAGGAAGTAGGGTTGGGAAGAGAGAGAAGTTGAGCTGAATCTGTGACGTGAGCCCAAGGGGCCTTGTGGGCTCTGGAGTGAGAATTGCTCATCTGGACAAAGTGACCTGGCCTTTGATACCCGTGCCTCGCTCAGTCCCCCCATGTTGTGGGCTCAGTCCCCTCAGCTGAAGCTGACCTTGAAGAAGCCATCTCCTTCAAGGGGCTCTGATGACCAGAGAAGGGGGACCTGGGTGACACTCTTCTGTGTCTACCCCAGTTGGAGGTCAAAGAGTCATATGCAGAATGTTTAAGGTGTAAATACCTTCATGCAACAGGTTGGTGACACTGACAGTCAGGGGAGGTGAAGTAACTTGCTCTATCAGTGAGCTGGTCTAGAACCATCTTCTTCCAACTCTTGGCCCGCTCCACTTCCAGTGTTCTCACTGGTCTAGTGCTCAGATCTCATCTTTGTCTCGGTCTCTGACCTAATGGGTGATCACCCATTACACCTACCTCATAGAATTTCCAGGAAGATAAAGTTAGGTACCTGATGTGAACATACCCTGAATTAGTTAGAAAAAAAAATACGATTATTCCCACGTCGAATGGGGTACTGATAATACAGCAGTAATAACAATTCAGAAACAAATGGACTGGAGTGCAAATTCTGCTGGCAACTCACCAGGAGTCTTTGTGCAAATCATGATTTTTCTATGTTTATGCCTCAGGCATCAACTTACCACACATGGATGGAACCTTTTAAGTGCACAACACTCTGGCGGACCCAGTAAAAGATACACCACGGTGCTGGCCCTGGAAGATGTTCCCTCCCCAGGAGCAGGACAAGCTAAATCAGAGGACCAGGCAGCATCTGAGAAGTGCCCAGTAGTGGGTCAGACAGGTCTGAGGAAGATGAGGACAAGGGCGCCGGGCCTTCCACCAGCCTCAGCCCCCTGAAAGGCTCTGCTCTTCACAGTACACTCAAGGGCCACGGATCTTCTCCGAACAAACTTTTAATAAAAATAAGAGTTTCGCCAAAAAAGTCAAAATCCACGTGTCTGCCCCAAGTCACAAAGATTTTCAGCCTTGAACTCCATGCCAGCATCTGCCTCCAGAAGGTCCCAACGCTGTCCTGCTCAGACTCATCTCTATCTCACACCAAGCCGTTACTGTCAGCAAACGGGCTTCCTCGTCCCCGTCAACACAACGACAAGAGGCAAAGTGTATTACTTCCTGTGGCTGCGAATTGAGTGGCTTAAACAACAGGAATGGATTGTCTCCCAGTTCTGGAGGCTGAAAGTCCAACATTGAGGAATCCGCAGGGCCAGGCTCCCTCAGAAACCCATAGGGGAGAGCCCCTCTTGCCTCTTCTAGCTTCTGCTGAGCAGCCGGCAGTCCTCGGTGTCCCCTGGCTTGCAGCTGCATCACTCCAATCTCTGCCTTCACCTCCACAGGGCTTTTTCCTGGGGTCTCTGTCTTCTCGTGGCTATCCTGTCTTCTTAAAAGGACACCAGTCACGTGGGACACCTTACTCCAGTATGACCTCATCTTAACTAATTACATCTGCAATGACCCTATTTCCAAATAAGGTCACAATCTGAGGTATTGCGGGTTAGGGCCTCAACATATCTTTTATCTGGGGGTGGCGGGGGGGGAACTGGGCACGATTCAACCCATAACAGGAACCCAGAAACTACATTAGCTATCTCCTGGACACAGGCTAGAGATGGGTGTGTCTGATGTAGAGTGTCTTTCCTTGAGTGTGTGTGGAAGGCTGTTATGCCCCAAAGTTGACGGAACACCAATTTGTGCAGACTTTGCCAAACAGGCACATTGGGCGACTATTTACACTTTTATTCTCAAAGTCAATTATTTGAGTAAAAGCCTATGCCTTGATTATGGCTTTAAGAATATTTGGAGCGTTTTTTCCCTTTCAGACTAGAATGCTAAGTGTGGCAAATGCTTTCTTGAGATAATACCAACCCTGATCAAGGCTGAAGGCCATAATCATACACATTCCATCCTGGAGAATCAAGGTCCAAAGAGGAGCAGGTGGGATGGATTTGTGCTTCCTTTTAACCTGTGGGGGGTATTTGCTGGGGTTCTGTTTCTTAGCAGCACATGTGCCTACCTGTCTGTGCCTGTGATTGTGTGTGTGTGTGTGTGTGTGTGTGAGCATTAGTGTATTGGCATGATTCATTCTCATCTCTCTCCACTCATTGTTGGTGTTTGAGGTGTGAGGGGCACACAGAGAAGAAGGGAGGCATCTTTAGTTGAAAACAGTCTCCAAAACAATGGAATGTCAAAACCATGTGGGAGCCGGTGGGAATTCTGTATGTTGAAGAAGGACACTAATGACAGTGTTGGGGGGGAATGTTGATGGCCGTCCCTGGCTGCATGCCTTGACCCTGGGGTGACATAGGTAGATCTCTTACCTGGCTGTCTCCCCTCCCTGGGAAACTCCCTTTCCTCTCCCGTGAGACACGCTGGGTCAAGGGCACTTTCCAGAGTGGAACTTTCTGCTGCTTCATAAAGTTCATCCCCGCCTAGTTGCTAGGCAATGATGGTGCGCACCAGAGGGGCTGCTCCTGCACTGGGCGGCTGGCTCCCCATCCCATCTGCAATTTAAATTCCCTGACAGGCAGAAGCAGCCAAGCTGTTCACTTGAGATTGCAAAAAGTTAGATTGAAATACAAGGAATATCCAATGCCTCGAGCCCTTCATAAATTTTGCTTTGATAGTAACTGGGAGAGAGAGACGGGGGTGGGGGGAGAGAGAAAGAGAGAGGGAGCCGGAGAGGGGAAAGTGTTGCAATTTAGACCTACACAGGCGATTTACATTTGATCAATGTGTTCCATTCCTCCCTCTGCCCCCAGCGTGTGCCTGCTCTCAGTCCTCTCTTGTGTCCTTCCTGGCATTCTTCACATCTCTTTCCACACATCTCCCTTATCCCGCCCTTTGGGGGAGTGAGCTGCTGAGCATCTCTTCTGCCTTTCCCATGGCTATCTGGACAAGAAGAAGCAGGGATGTAGCCACTGACTAGTTAACTGGACCCCACAGCTTCCACTGCAGCTCCTCCTCATGCCCCTCCCTCCGCCCTCAAACGGTCCGCAATGACACGCTCCCTCGGCAATGCCCAGAGCAACAGCTGTATTGACGACAGCTGTATTCTCCAGTTTGCTGGGGCTGCAATTGGAGTTCTTGAGGGCACCTGAGGCTGCCTCTGGCCCCAGCGGGAGCCCCGGGGGAAGCTGTAGCCCCTCAGTCTACTGAAGCTGATTTGGGGTGGCAGGGAGTTCGGCAGCAGAATCTCTAAGATTTCCCAGCTCAGGTCTGCGAGGCATACGAATCAGGTGCAGGAAGGAGCTCCAGAATCGGCCTCTCTGGAGATGTGATTCTGTGACTAGTCCCTCCTTCAAATTCTCTTCTCCTCTCCCTGTTTTCACTCTTGGGCCCTGCCCTTTTAGTCTCAGGGTCGTCCAACCTGTTTTTGTTTAATCCTCTTTTATTTCTTTTTCTCCTTGTCCATTGAGAACTGTCCTGAACTCCTCTGGCATGCCAACTGCTGTCAACAGGAAGGACTGACACAGCTGGGCTCTGGGACCTAAGGCAGACGGAATGACCGAAACAGCCATTCCCACCACATGCCACCCTTGCTCACTGCCTAGCGCTGTATGGAAGTGAAAATGGCGGTCTTGAGGGAACCACACACAGTGTCTGTCCTCTAGGAGTTTTCAGTCTTAAACTACACTTTTATACTTAATGTGCTATAAGATTAGGACCATTATCAGACGAAACTACGAGTGGGTGTAGAGGGGAGTTAAGAGTGAAATGAAACCACTTAACACCTACTAGGATAGTTATAACAAAAAACCCTGAAAATAACAAGTGTTGGTGAGGACGTGGAGGAATTAGAACCCTCATGCATCGCTGGTGGGATTGTAAAATGTTCAGCCCCTGGGGAAAACAGTTTCACAGTTTGTCAAACAGTTAAATAAAGAACTACCATATGACCCAGCAGTTCCACTCCTAGGTATATACCCAAGAGAACTGAAAACAGATATTTGTACACCCATGTTCGTAGTAGCACTATTCACAATAGCCAAGAGGTAAAAACAACCTAATCTCCATCGACAGGTGATAAATAAAGAAAATGTGGTATATACATACAATGGAATATTAGTTAGCCATAAAAAGGAATAAAATTTTGATATATGCTACAACGTGGATGGACCTTGCAAATATTATGCTAAGAAACAAGCCTGACACAGAAGGACAAATATTGTATGATTCCACTTACATGAGGCACCCAGAGTAGATAAATACATAGAGATAGAAAGTAGAATAGTGGTTGCAGTGGTGGGGAGTTATTGTTTAATAGGTATAGAGTTTATGTTGGGGACGATGACAAATTTTTGGCTATAGATAGTAGTGATAGTATAAAACATTAAGAATGTACTTAATGCCACTGAATTCTATACTTACTAATAGTTAAAATGATAAATATTATGTTATGTATATTTTGCCACAATAAAAGGAAAGAGAGAGATGATGCAGCAAGTATGGCGAGGCTGGGTTGGGAGGAAATTCACAGTGTGAGGGGAGAGGGGCGGGAAGAGGAGGTTACGGTCAGAATCTCAACGCTGAAGGGCACAGGCCTTGTTAGCCAGGAGGGCAAAGGGCTACTCAGTTTAGAGAGACGGCTGAGAAACGCAGCCGAGAGCTAGTGTGAGTGCGGACGCGTGCTGCGTGGGGTGCTGGGAGAGAACGTGTAGTGGAGAAGGCTAGGACGTTAGGAGGGAGTCGGGTCCTCGGAGAGCATCAACTATTCTTATTTTACAGATGACAAAACCGAGGCCCAGAGATTTTTCCCAGGGTCTGGAAGGAAAATAAAAAGGGGGATGAGTGTCTGGTCATCTTGTGGGGAATTGGATGTAGGCCACATGACATCCCCCCCCAGCCCCCTCCCTACTGGAAACTGTTCTAACTGAGGATCAAAGGAGGCATTGGTGGCGAAAGTTGGGAGGACCTACTAGACCGCAAAGGGACTATGTGGTGGGAGAGGCTCAATGTGGCTAAAAGGCAGCCCTGGCCTTAAGGGGACATTTACGAGAGCCTTGCTGTGTTTCTGGCCCGCCTATCTTGTTCCCATCTCCTGTCACCTCTCACGTCCAGTCCAGGGCATCACTCCCCACTCCCATCTCCACTCCAAGTTGAACCTTGGAGACCTGCTGCCTTGGGGTCCTCTGTTCCTCTGGATGAGAGAGTAGGGAGAGAAATAGCCTGGAGCTGTTCACCGGCACAACTTGAAACCAAGGATGAGGGGCTCCGTCCGCATCTGAGGGGGTCTAGGAAGTTTTGCAGAGGGCTGACAGTGTTCTTGGAGCAACAGGTAGAAGACAGGACCTTTAGCATCCATCATGGCACTGGAGCTGGAACTATGGCTGGATTCTCTCTCTCTCTCATGGAGCCCAACCGGGAGGCCTGCTCTGCTTGCCTCAGTCCCTCCCCGACCGCCCACTCCTGTCTCTGGCCCCCCCCACAGGAAGCCCGGGGCAGCGGTGTCTGAGGCAGGTGGCCATGGATCAATTCCAGTCGTGTTCAAGCAAATGGCCCTGTTTTCTCAGGTAAGCCAGGCGAGCTTCCCTCCACCATTTGATCTTTATGCTGCTCATGCGTCTCGTGGTTACAAATAGCTCACCCTTCCCCGTGCTGACTGCAGCGCTGGGACATCACAGTAATGTGCCCATTCAGATCAAGTGCATGCAAAGATTGCTACAGCAGCTCTTTGCCACGGAACATTTAGCCTTCAATAATAGCATTTTGGGTCCCTCTGGAACCTTCCTCTGCAGATGCACCTGGGATATCTCTCTCCCTGCCACAACCTTAGGACAAAGATCATTCTCATTTTTGTTGATGAGGAAAGTGAAATTCAGAAAAGAGAAGATCATGCTGAAAATGAGAGGGCCAGGAGTGATATGACACTGATGATCACAACAATAATAATAACACTAATATCTTTTGTGCATTTACCAGATGCTGCTTGCCGGTGAAGCAGTTTACCTTTATTGGGGTAGGAGTGATGGCTCCAGTGGATGGATAAGGTCAACGCGGTTCAGCAGCTGTCCTAGGCACAAGGGACAGAGCAAGCTCCACTTTATAGCTGGTTCTCAGCAAAGCCCATGCTCTTGACCTTTCCGCCAGGTAAAGTCAATTCAGGGCTGGTCCGGAAAATTCTAGACTCAGAGAAAGCTGACTTTTCCCTATCTCCCTGCATGCCCCTTGCCTAGGGCCCTCATGCTGTTCCTAGGACCTCAACCTTGCTCCTTCCTGCCTTCCTTGAGCAGCATTCCCCTCCCCCAGTCCTTCTAGGTCCTTTGGAGCCAGCTTGGGCGGTGTCCCTGTCTCACAGCTCTGCTTGCCAGGAGGCTGACTGCTAAGGGGACAGCCTGATTTTCGCCAACTGTGTTGCCCCCATGGCAAGTTTATTTATACAACCTTGGGAATGCCTTGCCTTCAGACGGGAGGATGGTGACATCATCAAGAGCTAAGATGGAACTGTCCAGCGACATTTCAAAGTTGGAGTCCAGGCAGGGAAGAAGCATAGGGAAGATGGCCTTGGTTCTGTCCCCACTTTCCCACTATGACTGCCCATTTCGTGAGAAAGAAAACCGAGATTCTAAATGAATCTTCCAGGACACATCTCTGAGCTGTAAGGCAAAGTATTATAAGGCCTGTTTTGAAGCTGAGGAAATTGAGGCACAGAGAGAAATAGCTTAGTCAAACATAAGTCATCAGTGCTGGAATAGAACTGGATCCCAGGTTTCCTAGTCGTGTGCTCTGCCTGCGGCTACACTCCACTTTGACCCAGGCTCAAAGTGGCCCGAGGGAACATCCAGTCACTTTCAGGCTGGCGGGTGACTGAGTACAATCTTTACAGATGTTGTGGCTCCTGTGGGCTCCTCACTGGGCCATTCGCTCCATTAGCACAGCGTGCTCTTTCAAGTGAGGGGAGCCTCTGGAAATGCATGGAGAGGACAAAGGTGGGAAGGGTGTGGGGACTTGACCTTCGCCCTAAATCCAAGATGAAAGGATCCCTCTTCCCAAAGAATTAAGACAGCCCCTCTCCTTTCTCCTCCCGGATTCCCACACCCTGCCGGATCTGAGTCCTCAGAGGAGAGACTCAGCTCTAGCCCCACCGCCCGGAAAAGGAACGGCTTCTTTGATCCTTTTCTTTAGGTCCTTCCTCTTGCCGCACGCAGGCTGGCCGCCTGATTCAAGGGACAATCTGGGAGCTCGGGCTGGGGCCCCGCAATTCACCATTCTAACAGCAGAGGGCGCTCCTGACTTTGGAGAAGGAATCGTGCCAGGGCAGCCTCTTCCTTCGTGCCGGAGTCCGTCTGGCTTCTTGGGGGCAGGGCGGCAGGCAGGGAAGGGCAGTGCTTTTGACAGCGAGTCCCAGGAAGACTGAAGAACCCCGGCGCACCTGTGTGTCCCCAGTCCCTGCTTGCTCCCTCCATGTGCCTCTGTCATCCGCTCTATCTCCAGTGAAGCAGAGGACCAGCAGGGTGTGGTAGAAAGAGGAGAGACAGCTGAGCTGGGCATGTGGGGACACTACTAGCCACATGGGTGAGTCATCTCGAATTAGCATCCTCACCTGAGGGCAGGTCAACCCACCTGCCTCACCCAGCATTGTTCTCGTAGGAGTGTCATCAGGACCAACTCCAAGTGGGAGAGAGGATGGAAGGGTTTGTAAACAGGGTGCCCTAGGAAGACAAAGAATTGGACCTGTCTGTGTGACCTGGGGCAAGTCACTGAGCCTCTGTGTGCTGAGTTCCTGCGCAACACGAGGGACTCAATTAGAGGATTCTCTCTTCAACCTCTTCCAGGGTCAAAGGCTGGGATTCCATGCCTGCATCTTCTCATTATTTCTTTCTGTTGGCACCAGCTCTCTGATGGCCATCCCCGAACTGGGGGTGAGTAGGGACCAAGATTGCCCCTGTTAAATCCACAAGAGGTCCAAGAGCAGCAGGATTGTTGCTCCTGTGTCCCAGCTCCCCTCCTGCCTGCTCGCTGGAAAAAGACTCCCTATGAAGTCCTTTCACCCTAGAGAGCAGCAGATTGACTGTTAGCCGGGGCAAGATGTCAGACTCAGTTCACTACTGGTAATGTTCGTTGGTCACACTCACTTTATCCTGACCCTGTGACGTGGGTGGGCCTTGAGCAGGGGGAAGAGCCAGTGAAATAACTGGTTTTCCTCCACCAAGGGCAGAGTTGTGGAAAAGGCTGGGAACAGCTAGCGTTTGGCGTTGGCTCTCCTGTGACCTCCTTTGGCACATGGGAGAAATCTTGCAGCATCTCCAGGCCTCAGTTTGCTCATCCGTGAAATGAAAGGATAGAGGGGGTTTCTATGGCCCTTCCCATTGATGTCTGCTCTCTTTGCATCCTTGTCAAACATGCCTAACGTGTGGCTCTTTGGCAAAGGGAAAATGAAGGAGGAGGAGGCTGGGAGGAAGAGACACAGTCGAGGAGGAGGGCAGAAGAGGAAGGAGCGGAAGGAAAGAAGGAAGGATGCGCTGGATTACTTAGCACCTGCTTCGAAGTGGGGCAGCTGATCTCTGAGAACTTGACCTCTCTGTACTGCCAGTCCTGAGGCTGTGGGTGGGGGTGGCGGTTCTGATCAGTTAGGAAAAAACATCTTGGTAACAATCTGAGTGTTCTCTCTGTCCACCCATTAGACAGAACATAGCCGCTCAAGACATTCAGAAACTGCCAATAGAGCACATATAGCTCTGGAGGCCAGGCTGTGTGTGTGTGTGTGTGTGTAATGGACAAATAACACATGGGGCAGAAATACAGGCACACGGCACTTGAATGGATAGGCATCATCAATAAATACTTATTCGGCATATACACACACAGGGACACACTCATAAACTCATGCACATGCACAAGTCAACATACCGTGCTATACACAAAAGATCACATTGACCCCTAAGGCAAAGAACCGTTTGCTTGAAGAAACATCTTTTACGCGATATGAATAAAACACTTAGGCGGATTCTAACTTTAAAAACTCTGGAGAAGGCGAGACGGAGGGTGAGGAGGGGGCTGGGGCAGTGGGTAAATGCAGGCCTGATCGCAGAGCACTTAGCCCACACGTCTGGGCTGCGGTGTAAACACCATATTTCATGATACATTCAACCTGATTTTCCAACTCATTGAAAACATTTGCCAGCTGCTGCTGAGTGACTCCATTTGTCGTATACGTAAGCTTGCTCTAACAGGGCCTGCCGGAAGGACGTCCCCCAGGAGGGCTACCGGAGAAAACCGAGCCGGAGAGCTTAGAGCTGGACAAGATATTGCCATTTTGATTGGGAGGTTGGGAGAGCTCAGCACTGGGGAGAGTGGGGCAGGCCAGGCGGGAAGGTTGCGGTTCTGGAAACGTCCATGGGCACATCCTGGATAGAATTCTTGTAGCGGGCGGTGTGAACGTTCTTCCTCTTACATTGCCCCAACTGGCCAACCCTCATGTTCGATCATGTGAAATGACACACAAGGATTTATAGCACCTCTTAGGGTGGCTCCCAGGAACTGGGGCCTTTTGCAGATACCCAAACTATCGGACTCTCTGGCATCTGTGAGGAACAGGTGTCACCTTGCAAGGCCCCGTCTGTTCTAAGCACCACCTCCTTGGGTCTGTCATGAATCCCTCTCCTCTCTTCTCCCAACCACCCCGACGCTGGGCCCCTAAAAGTGCAAGCTTTCCTTCCCGTCCTTTCCTCCATCCTGCTCTGCTTCTGACAGAAGCTCCTAGGAGGGAGAAGAGGCTCTCTTCTTGGCATATTCATGTGAAGAGATGTATTTGATGACTGCTGGCATGTTGGAAGTTAACACTCCCCAGAGGAACTGAGATGCCGAGCAGTGAAGTTATGATCAGAGAGTGGGGAAGAATTTTCTGGAAAGTGGAGGCAGTCTAGGTGAAGCAGGAGGGGGACCTGGTCAGCCACGGTCACAGATACTGACCCCCTCAGCCAGTCAATTTGTCCCATTCACATTGTGGCCCAGAAGCAGCCCACGGTCTGGGATGAAAGTTTAGCAAGTCCGAGGGGACCTGAAGGCTCCCATGCCCCATCAGAGACCCTTCCACTTTTGCCTTTGCCTCCAATCCAGGCCCAGATCTGTGAGGGCTGAGAGCAAACCCTTTCCCGTGGGGAAGGGCTTCCCCAAGTCTGGCTGGAGGCCTGGCCCTTGCACAGCTCCGTGGGGACTCAATTCTCAGAACTCATCTGTATTAACCAGATTAGGCGGCTGTGGCTCAGCCAGATGGAGTGGAGGAGGCCTGGCTCCCGCGCGGGGCATCTGCCGTGCCGAGGTGTGATGGCTGTTAGCATCTCCCTGCTTCCAGCACCCGAAGCTCCTTGTATCAGTGTCTCTGGCGCGTCTCCATCAGGTGGGAGGCGGGGAGGGTTGGTTCCTCTCACGGCCTGTGCTGGGGAAGGGACTCAGCCCGCAGCCTCATCGTGAGTCAGAGAAGGCCCAGCTTGGACCTCTGTGTCCCTGCCCCAAGGACCCTCCGGGGGGACCTCCCAGGATGCTCAGTTCTGGAGGCTGTGCTGTGAGAGAATTATTATTATTAACATCTATGTAGTGCCTGCACATTCAATCGAAATGTTTTCAAATATTTTAATTAACGACTGTGGAGGACAGTGGCTGCAGAATCGCGTCGATTTGACCTTCCAAACTACAGAGGGCCCCTAACAGACAGGCCCGTTAGATGTCGACACAAAGGCCAACGTCCAGAAGAGAGAGTACAGCTCGGCCAGCCTGCCGATCAGCAGCAGCCTCACTCCCCAAAACATGGTCCTTCCAGAAAGTCCCTCATCCCTGGGCTTCAGAATTTCCCTGGTTTTTATTTCCACTGCACTAGGTAACCTCAATGCCAATTTCCTATGGGAAAAAAAAAAATCAAATGTCCCCAGAGCATCGTGGGCACCGTTGCAGGTCAGCCTGAGCACTGGTGATCTGTCTAGATGCTCGGCTGGGGAGGAGCTTGGCTGGGCTTAGCAAGACCCTGAACGTACCTGGACCATCTGATCCTAAAGAAAGGAGACCTCCTGGGAATGCAGGACAGAGAGGGGGAGTTTTTCCTGCCCTCTTGGGGCACAGTCTTCTAGAATGACAGTCCGCTGAGTCCTTGCTGAGAAGTTACTGTGTCCACGGTGCCGGGGCAGCTAGTTGCACGATACTTAAAGCAGCAAGACATCCAGTTAGATTGAAGGAAGGACTTGCAGCTGTCACCACCGACACAGTGCGAATTGAGCTTTCTCCTCATCTCTACTTACGATTTTTTTTTTTACTTCACTTGAAATCTTGCAGTGTAGGGAAAGGATGGCGTCATTTTGGTGCACATTTTAAATAAAGACTTAGAGGTACTGAATATTTCAATACTTTGTTCACGTTTTTTACCAGCCTTTCTTCTGCTTTCCGGGATCATACTACTGTATGGTTTTTTATGGGAGGACCCCCTGCACCCCCAAACACACAAACCTGGAGCCTGGCTGGCCTGGGCGCCAGTGGGGAAGCTCAGTGACCTCGGTGACGGCCACTGGGTGCAGGGACCACCGTTCTGTAGATCCTCACTGAGTCCCCGTCCCTGACAAGGCCCCATTGATGCCTCGGTGGGGCAGGGTTCCCAGAGCAAGTAAATTCTGGAGAGGGTTGACCTCATTTCCAGAGTCTAAAGGGCGACAAAAGCCTCAGTCAGAACACCTGTAAGTGGGAGATAAACAGCATCTTTTAGAAAAAATAAATAACATCTCCAAAGGAGAGCAGGCTCCTGGAGCCCCTCCCACCTCTCAAGGAGACAGCTTCTCCCATCGTCGGAGGGCTCCCTGAGCCTTGTGCTTCGGTGGCCCCCGGGGGGATGTCTGCCTTGCTGCCTCGCTGCAGTGCTGGTCACGCTCCTGGACACTGCCTGCTGTCTCCTCAGAGACCCCACCCCAGAGGGCAGACTTCAGGAGAGGCCTCAGCCAAACAGGGGGAGCTGCTGGCTGTGCTTGGTCCTCAGAGTTGAACTTTATTGGCTGCCAGCCCTGGGAGACATAGGCACACTTACCCACCCCCTGCCCCCTCCCCCACAAGCCTCTGAGGGAGCTATGATACCTAATTTACATATTAGGAAAAGCCAGGCTCAGAGAGGTTAAATAACTTGCCAGTTTACCCAGCTAATAAATGGGCAAAGACAGAATTAAAACAGAGTAGCATGTGTTTTTCAAATCAGGTTCTCTTTTCCCTACTCTGGTGCTGTTGTCACTTGAATAAGCTTTCGAATCCCTTGGGGATCTTGTTAAAATGTAGGTTTTGGTTCTCTAGGTCTAGAGTGGGGCCAGAGATTCCGTATTTCTGGAGTTCCCAGGTAATGCCAATGCTAGTGAGTGTGTGCCACAAATCCTTCAAAGGAGTCAACCCTGGGAGCACTGCCCACAGCACACGAGGCTGAGATCATTCTGGAAAATGGGGCGATGTGAATCCCAAGCCTAGCTCAGGCCCCGGCGTAGGCAGAGAGGTCAAGAGTGGGAGGAAAGGGCAGCTGTGCAGTCTGCCTGCCCTCTCCTCAAGACACTTCTTGGTTTGAGCTTTGCTGGCCAGGCTTCCTGACATGGGGACAATTTGTGCTGGTCTCAGTGGACACCTGGCACCAGGAATGAGCAGGAGTAGAGGGGTACGATGTCTGCCAATTCCATCCTGGTCCAGAATTCTAACTTGCCGGCTTGTTCATGCATCTAGTGACTCAGACCCTCTGGCAGATTGAATTTTCCAAAAATGGCTGCAACAACATCTTTCATGTCACACACTGTTCTTGCAGTGGGGCTTTCTGTCCAGAGCTGACGGCCTCTATTCCTTCCCATCCATCTGAGTGGGGCGTGTGTCTATAGTCGAGGTGCTGTCATGTGACTCCCGAGGCTGGGTCATAAAAGGCCACACATCTTCCACCTGGCTCCTTTGAGACATTTGCTGTTGGAACCCAGCCACCATGCTGTGAGGAAGCCCAAGCAGCCCTGTGGAGAGGCCCCATGGAGGGGTTCTGGCCAACTGGCTAGGTGAGGCCCACCCGGCCAGTAGCAGATATGTGAGTGACAGGTCTTCAGATGGCTCCAGTGCCCAGTCGTTGAGTCCCTCCAGTCTTTGACTCTTTCCAGCTGATGCCTTAGACATTGTGGAACACAGAAAGCCATTTTGCTGTGCCCTTTCTGCATTCCTGACCTGCAGATCCTTAAGCATAATCCAGTGGTTGGTTGTTTTTTGGTTTTGTTTTTGCTGAGGAAGATTTTCCCTGAACTAACATCTGTTGCCAATCTTCCTCTTTTTGTATGTGGGCCACCACAGCATGGCCACTGACAGATGAGTGGTGCAAGTCTGCACCCAGGAACTGAACCTGGGCCACAGAAGCGGAGCTTAACCACTAGGCCACTGGGGCTGGCCCTACAATGCTTGCTTTTAAGGCCAATGCATTTGTGGTGGTATGTGCACAGCAATAACGATGAGAACAGGGCCCAGAGCAGGGCTGCCTGAGGCTGTGTGAGTGACAAGGCTCAGAGGGATTTGGGACAGCGAGGAGGGCAAGTGGCTCAACCCCTAGGGTCGTGTAGCACTCTGCACTTTAAAGGCGCTTCTGTGTACTATCGGCTTCTCCACAACTCTCGTTTTACAGGTAGGAAAACCCTCTTTTCAGATGGTCTTCTTGCCGGGGCTCATGGAGGATGTGTACTTGCTCAGCGCCCTTCTGAGGCCGGGCTGACCCCTGGTCTGAATCCAGAACCAGAACTCTTTCCATCAGGGCTGTGCTTCCTCGGTCAGCCAGTGACAAATAACACGTCAGCGCCAGGCGCAAAGCCACGGATGGCTGGAGACCTCCCCGTGGCATGATTGGTTTGAATTTTGTGCCTTTAGTACTCGTCACGGGAGAAGAAAAGTCTCGAACATTGTTAATAAACAGAGTCACAGGAAAGCGCTAGAATAGGTCAGGTGTTATTTGTCAGATGTGGGAAATAAGTTAATCGAGAGCATCAATCCTGGGGTGACTACTTTACCGGAGGGTGGGTGGAAGTGTGGGCACTTAGCCCCGGGGTGCTCCGGGACTTGAAGGCGACTAGACCGTGAGCTGCTCTTGGGGTCTTTGAGCCTGTTTGGTAGCTGGTGTTTGTCCGTCTTGTCTAGATCTTCAGGACGCCCAGCACGGCTGGCACTCAGGCTGCGGCCTTCGTTGAGCGAGGGGGCCGACAGGGCCCCAAGCCTGACTCAGGTGCTCAAGTGCATGGTTGCTGTTGTGACTTCAAATATGATTAGGTGTCTGTGGACCAAGCATGCCCCCCAGTGTCCTCAGCCCCCACCTCACAGCCCTTCGCACAGCGCATCCCTGGCTCCTGAAGGCATTTGAGAGGTGGTCCTATGACACGTGGCCCCACCTCTTTGCTAGCAGAGCTGGCTGGAACCCACACCAGAGATGCAGCCACGAGGGAAGAAGCATGGGTGCCAGGGCTGTGGGAGGGAGTTTCATCCAGGCCTCCCCCTCTGGCAGGAACCCGCTTGTCAAGTGCCTGGGAGGCAGGACGGGGCAGAAGTGGTCACCCTCCCCTTGAGTCACGGAAATGGGGATTCTTCTCTTTTATATCCAGCTTGGGTTTCAAGTGAGAAGAGGCACTTTGGTCTCTCCTCAGCTCTTCTGGCTCACACCTCCTAGATGAGAGAAACAGCATTGAGATGCTGCGATAGTTTTACGTCTCATCTTGATGAGACCAACGTACCCAGTTACTTAATAAAACACCGACCAGGGTGTTGCTGTGGAGGCATTTTCTAAATGTGGTTAAGATCTACAGTCAGTTGATTTTAGGGAAAAGAGATTGCCCTCAATAATGTGGGTGGGCCTTGTCCAAACACTTGAAGGCCTTAAGTGTAAAAGCTAAGGTTTCCTGGAAAAGAAGAAATTCTGCCTGAAGACTGCAGCGTCAAATCTTGCCTGGGTTTCCAGCCTGCCCTACAGATTTCAGACTTATCTGTCCTGCAATTGCATGAGCCAATCCTTAAAAAATACATACATGTCTACACACATGCATTGCCTTTTGGTCCTGTTTCTCTGGAGACCACGGCCTGATACAGATGCTATCCTGAGTAGGTCATGTTGTCCTGATGTTTTTTATTCTCCTTGACACTCCTTGCTCCAGGGGTTCACACAGGCATGCTGACAGTGGTGGTGGAGGTGGGTGGAAGGTGAGGTTGACACACAAATGCACACACGTGTTTTATGAGCCCAGGTCGTGTGTACACCACCTGCTGCTGATAGTGAGAAGGGTGTGGTCTTATGGGAAGAGCACTGGATCGAGAGTCAAAGGCCAGCACTGAGGCCTTGGTTCTATGACCACTGCCCTTCTGTAACATGAGGAGAAGCCCGAGAATGATTAGGGTCATCACATAAGTCATGGACAGAGCAAGACAAATCCTGTATGGCATCACTTACATGTGGAATCTTAAAAAAAGGCTGATTTCATAGACGCAGAGAATAGAGTGGTGGTTAGCAGGGGCTGGGGGCGGAAGGGGAAATGGGGTGATGTAGGTCAAAGGGTACACGCTTTCAGTTATAAGAAGAGTAAGTTCTGGGAGCGAATGTGCAGCATGGTGACTGTAGGAGGTAATATAGTATCGGGCACTGGAAAGTTGCTGAGAGATCTTAAGCATTCTTACCACTCACATGTGCGCACACACACACACACCAGTTATCTATGTGAGGGGATGGATGTGTTAGTTATCCTGATCTTTTGGTAATCATTCCACAATGTATATATATATATATATCAAATCATCATGTTGTACCCTTTAAATACATACAATTATACTTGTCAGTTATTCCTCAATAAAGTTAAAAAATTAAAAAATTTTACAAAGGGAAATCATCGTGATGGAAATTAAAGCATTTTGTAAAACTATCTACACATGTAATATGGTATCTCTTAATTTGTTTTAAACTGAGATTCAGTCCACAAATTATCTAAGATGTTTGTTTTCGGGGGAGAGAATGACGGTGGGGGCAGTGGGCTTGCTTCTCCTTCCTCTGAATGACAGCTCAGCGCGGTTCAAACAGGAAGAGAAAAAATTGGGGGTCATTTGTCAAAACCAATTAAATACTTTAAATGAGGTCTCTCAGGGATGCAAATATGAGGTTCCTGAACTCATCACGAGGCGACATTGGGAAGGAAAGAGCCCACCGGGAGGGGCTTCTGTTGGGCATTCGGACTGGGCAGTTAAAGGGAGACGGACAGAACTAGCTCCATGGCACTCCTGCCCCACTTGCTTCACTTTCCTTTGACGTTTCAGAGCCAATGATCCTGAGGATTTGGAACAGGGCAGGGCTGGGGACTGTGCTGGGAGGAAGGGGGGGGTCCATGTGGTAAGCTGGAGTCTTACAGGATTTTTCAACGGACAAACAGTGGTCTGCAAAGGGCCCCATGCCTCACTCCTCTATATACGGGTCTTTAGGACCATGTCTTTCTGTTTTTTAACTCCTTGCTTGCCTATTTCTTAGACTAGGCTGTGAGTTTTATGTGTTCATAGGCCGTCATGACCTGTATCCTGGCACATAATGTTTAATGAATAAACAAAGTCCAACGATGCTCAATCCACTGGGCGGCGTTTATTATGGTCATATTCCCGTGTGCACTGTATCAGAGGCCCTGTGAGGAAGCAGCAGAGGAAGAGTGGGAAGGGGAGGGAAGGTGGGGAAGGAATGGGGAGATAATTAACTAAAGAAATAGAAAAAAAAATAATTCCTATCCTCTAGGGATTTGCAACTTCCACTGAGGAGGTCAAACATACTCACACAATGCTAACAGTTTGCTCCTCTAGAACATAATGAGCTTCATCCTGCAGCATAGCATTGCTGGAGAATCAGCAGCCAGCCTGTGTGCCCAAGGCAGTTTCCTGAGGAACAAACCTGGAGGAGCAAGGGATTTAGGAGATCGAGTCCCTTCCAGATGGAGTTGAGTTGGGTCAATCAGGACTAAATCTGGAGGAAGTGAAATGGGAGAGGGCTCTGAGCGGGGTGCTGGCCTTTCTCTGAGCTCAGAATACACTGGCAAACTGGGAAAAAGCCCTGTCTACGTCCAGCCAAAATTGATGCCTCAGATCCTGCCTGTCTCAAGCTGTCAGGGACCTTCTTCCTTAGAGCACATTCGGGCGGCGCAGTCTTGCATTAATTTAGAGCTAATTGTCAGGTAATGAATTCGATTTGGCTCACCATATTGAAATCCCTTCTGCTCCCTGCTGAACACCAGTAAATCATTTGCATCACAAATCTCCTCTTTGCTGGATGCTCAGCTCGCCCAAGCTGTTGCTCAGACCCTCTCCTGCCTCCCCACATTCCCTGGTCTTTGAAAGCAGCTGAAAATCATCCCATCTCCTAGTTAGAGACACGAAGCTGAGACCCACCACAGAAAACCGAGTTTGGGGAAGTGTCTTCAAAAAGTCTAGAACAATGGTTCTCAAAGTCTGGTCCCCTGAACCAGCAGCATCAGCTTCCTGACAACTCATTAGACATGCAAATGTCCCGGCCTTACCTCCCGACTAGTTGAATCAGAAACTGGGGGTGGGGTCCAGCAAGCTGTGGTTTAAGAAGCTCTCCAGGTGATTCTGACGCACAGTCAGTTTTGAGAACTGCTGGTCTATCTACAACATCCATTAGGGCCACCAGAATGTCAGCGTCAGAATTCCTCTCAATTCACGTTAACTCTCCGCGAGGCCAGCTTCCCTTTCTAGGTCTCTGGATTTTAGTAGGGGCTTCTGAATTTATTCCTCTTCCACCTCCGTATTAGGTAGAATTAGATTGGATTGGGGAAAAAAAGGACAAATATAATTGACTTAAGATAGAAGTTCTTACGTGAAGAAGTTGGGGTTAGGCAGTCCCAAACTAGCTGCTTTGCCATTGTTAATATGCACCAGTATGCACCTCATGGTCCAGGACATTTGCTCAGGATCCAACCATCGTATCTGCACTAGAGTTTGCAGAAGGAGGAAGGAGGAGAGAAGGGCATGGTCATTCCTTTACAGATACTTCCTGGAAGTTGTACACAACACTTCTATCTTATATCTCATTGGCCGAAACCTAGTCACTTGGCCATACCTGCCTGCAAGGGAGGCTGGGAAATGTAGTTTTTATTCTGGGCGTTCATGTACCCAGCAAAAAATCAGGAAATCTATTTCTAAGGAAGAGGAGGAGCTTGGATATCGGCAGAAACAATTAGCCACAAACAACGCACACCACAACCTCTGAGACGTATTTCTGCTTCAAAGTCTGCAAGCAAAATTCTTCTCCATGTTCGTCACACACTGCAACACCGGCTTCACAACACATTTATTTCAGGAAGCATTCTTCAATCCCCTGAGCACCTCTTTTCCTTATAGTCCCTATGCCTGTAGCCTACTATATTCAATTCCCACTGCCTGTTGATCCATCTAATTTCCTCGGAATCACGATCCACAGTTAGTCTGTAAATGCCCAGAAGCAAGAGTGAGGGTGGCATCTTTGCTGGTGGAGCCATGGCGAGTCTCTCAGGTCCTCCAGGGCCTAGACTCCTCACCTGTAAAATGAGGAGGCTGTAGATGGTCCCTGAGGTGCCTCCCACTCGAACGTGCCCTGATTCTCTTTTGTGTTTCCTTTCCCAACGTTTATGACTGTCTTCAGGGTGGGAAGGCAGTGAGCCCTGACCAGCAAACTGCTAGATGAATGTTGGCAGCACAGGCTGTAGATGAAGGCAAGGACTGCAAAGCCAGGAGATACTGCTCAGGGCTTGATTTGGATAATGGCTTTCGAGAAATGGTTTCTGGATGAGAAATGCAATTTGCATTAAAATTAGGGGAGGTCTTCTAGGGAATCCTGTAAAGTTGGTGCTGATGTGGACACTAGTTATCCTATAGCGCCCCTCTATGACCAAGCTCCACCCCATCTACCTCCACCTCCATCATTTTACGGGTTTAAAAAACAAACACACAAAAATGAACAACCCCGAGGTCCACAGAGAGGGGAGATAATTTGTCTAAAGCCTTACAACCAACCGGTGAAATGACAGAATTGATGGTGACTTCCTGTATGTGAACTGAGGGTCACTAGAAGGCCACTAGGATACGAATACACACGTACACACACCCTACACACACTGTCACTCCTAAGCGGGCCTGGCTAGAGGTAGTGACCTTGAATGAGACACATTTGACCTCTATAAACCTCAGTTTCCTCATCTGTTAAACGAGGGTAATAAACACTTCATGATTCTTAGGAGGATTAGACAAAAATTTTACATAAAGTCCTTGACTCTTTTGCAGGTGTGCCTTACATTTTCTCTCCTTTATGGACATGTATTTTTAAGTGGATTCTAAGGCATTGTAGTCCATAAGCGGACCTCCCTCAGTTTACTTGAACATTTGCTTAACTGAGAAATTGCTTTCAGGACATCTTATTCCGCAAACACTGAGCACAGACCCGAGACAAACAAGCCTGGGTCCCCACACTTCAGGTCTGCCCTCTGAGCAGGGAAGTTCAAAGGGAAATCAAAAGCGATGGACACTTCTATGTCCCGAGTGTGGCGTGTGTGTCCTATGGCTTAATCAGCACATCGTTCTCGTCCTGGTTCATCATCCGTCCAGCACAAAGTCAGGGCTAGAGTGGGGGAAGGGTTTGGATTAGGATTTGGTTTGTTATAATCGGTTCACAAATGAGGTTGTAGAGGCCGGAGACATGAGCAGCTTGCCCAAAGCCGGCAGGGGAGATGAGAGTTGGGAACACTAGGGGAGTGACCCAGTGGGAGGAAGAGCTGGGTCAGGGAGGGAGGCAGAGATGGGGCTGAGCTGGAGGGCAGGGGTGTGAGGGGTCCAGAAGGTCTGAAAGAGCAGGCGGCCACTTCCCGGTTCTGGTGGGGGCCAGTCTCGGTATAAAAACTGATTGCCTTTCATGAAGCTTGTTCTATGAGATTAAAAATTAATCTCAGGTAGAGAGGGGCAAAAATCCTTTCTTTGAGCACAGGATGCTAAGAGACACTTTTTTTTTTTTTTTTTTTAAGATTGGCACCTGAGCTAACAACTGTTGCCAATCTTTTTTTTTTTTCTGCTTTTTCTCCCCAAATCCTCCCAGTACATAGTTGTATATCTTAGTTGCAGGTCCTTCTAGTAGTGGCGTGTGGGACGTGGCCTGATGAGTGGTGCCATGTCTGCACCCAGGATCCGAACTGGCGAAACCCTGGGCTGCTGCAGCGGAGCACGTAAACTTAACCACTTGGTCATGGGACCGGCCCCTCAGAGACACTTCTCTGGATATTCTTCCACAAACCTGTTACTTATCCCGTTAACCCCAAGAGATGGTGGGTTCCTTTAAAAGTTGTGGGCAGGGGCCGGCCAGGTGGAGTAGTGGTTAAGTTTGCATGCTCTGCTTTGGTGGCCCGGGATTAGCAGGTTCAAATCCTGGGTGCAGACCTAGCACCGTTGGTCAAGCCATGCTGTGGTGGCATCCCACATAAAGTAGAGGAAGATTGGCACAGATGTCATCTCAGGGCCAATCTTCCTCACATACACACAAAAAAATTGTGGGCAAATCAAATGTCTGCCAAGGAGATCATTTCCCTTATTAATATCCCAAAAGCTTCAGGATAAAGTTCAAACTCTGAGGTGGGACACGCGTGGCTCTGACTGCAGCATCAGCTGCCCACATGCTCCATTTGCAGTTTCCAGCCCCAACCCTGAGCTTTATAAAAGCAGTGCCCCTGCTTATAGATGTCCTGACTTGCTGACTCCTGCTTGGTCCCTCAGTTCACCTCCTTGGGGAGAGCATTCTCTTCAAGCTCCGTGGGGGTCTCTCCTCAGTGCCCACCCCACCTCAGCACTGACCACTCTGCTTTAGAAATGGCCACTAGTAGCCCTTCTGCTTTCCCAGGGAGCCTGTGTCTTCCACATCTGCAAATCCCCAGTGGCTGGAACCCAGTAGGTGCTTGTTAAATTGAATTTAATCAATGATTTTATAATCTCAAACCTGATTTATTAGTCAATTGCAAACTGGGTTTTGGGGGAGCAATATAGAAGGATGTGTGATGTACTTCCCTCTCCTCTGGGAATCTAGTCTCCAGGGTGAGGTAGGATTAACCCAGAGAATAAGGACTGACGATCTCCCAGGGTAAACCGTGCCACCCAGACCACTGATGCCTGCAGGTCTCAGAGGCGAGGCCAGTTCACAGCAGCTGGAGCCATAAGACGAGTAGAGTCTTGGACACTGTATGGGTTGGGTTAGGAAGTGAGGAGGGAGGGGCTGGAGCGATGGTGGCGAGCCGGAGGTGCTGGCTGGAATGAGTGACAGTGGAACAGTGGACAGGGGTGCAGGCTGGGAGAATGCAAAGGCTTAACAGCCAGGAGAGGATTTAGATGTTGCGAGAAATTGGGAGCCGTGGAAGGTTCTCAAGTAGGGAGAAACAGGACGAAGTTGTCTTTTGGGCATATGGGTGCTGGGAAGTGGTGGCAAGAAAAGACTGAGACCTGGGAGAAGGGGAGGAGAGAGGCCAGAATCAGAGAGGGTGGCCAGGAGGCAAGGGGGGCTGCCTTTCGTTCGACCTTTCTCCACCTCTAACCTCTTTCCAGTGCTTCCTAGCTTGGATATGGCCCATAAATGGACTATAGGAGCTTCTTTCATTTGTTCGCTCATTCTTTCAGAAAATTTTCCACTGATACCTCCTATGTTCCAGTTCCTATGGTGGCGGCTGGGACTGCAGAGAGGAATAAGGGAAGAGCCCTGCCCCCGAAGATCTCTGGGACTGAGGACACTGCATGAGCACACTCAGCAGCCTGATGGCTGTTTCACCTGTGCTCTGTCACTGAGAGAGGCTCTGTTGTTCTGCACCTGAGCTCTAGTCCTTTGCCCCTACCTTCACCCTCTCTCTTCCTACTCCCAACGATTCGCCAGTTTTCTCTAACAGGCTAATTTACAAACACGGTTCGCTGTGCCATGTGAGGCGAAGGTGCCACGAGACATGGGGGCAGTCCTTGAAATGCTGACAGGTGGTACTCCTTCCCTTGGTCTCCCTCCGCTGGCCTTCGGGCGCTTGCCCACTGACTCCCCTCCATGACCCCAGCTGGGGCTGCGTGCACCCTGCGGGCGCTCAGGACAGCGTCTCTGAGAGAAGCCCCTTGATGCCAATCTCTGGTGGCCCACCGACTCCTTACCCTTCTTGTCCTCCACTTCTCCCTCAGGCCTCATTCCCGAGACTAAGGAAAAGAGTTGAGGGCCCAGAGAAAGATGCTCAGGACTTCCTGGGCTCAGTCCCCTGCACGCTGCAACCCAATGACTCTCCCCTCAGGCTGAGGCTTGCCGAGGAAGCCAGTGTGGAAGCACACCCTCTCCCTCCAGAGTGTCGCTACCTCGATAGAGTGAGACTGTCAGTGACTGGTCAGAAATCACCTCTATCAGAGCTCAAGGTCTGGGCAGGGGCAGGCACAGCTACCAGGAACGCCTGTGTCCCATGTCCTGGGCTGTAGCACACGCATCACTCCACTCAGTCATCACATAGTCTGGATGTCTGTTCTCCATCCAGAGGAAGGCTGGGATCTGGGTTAGGGTCAGGATTAGGTTAACGATATTAATTTCATACACGAGGCAATGGAGGCCCAGAGAGGTGAGATGACTTTGCCGGGGTCCCACAAATCGTGGCGGTCTGGGATTTGAACCTCCCAGCTCGTATTCCCAGCAGTGTTGCTGCTCTGCTGAGGTTACTTAACTGACTGCAGAAACACAAGCTCAGGATGCCTACACTGATGGTGCGCTGGAACCCCCTCTTTTCTCTCCATAGCATGGAAAGTATTGCAGAGCAAACACGGACCCCGGCGCAGCCACAAAGGAGGTTCATTTAAGTTGGCATCAGTTTTGTTAACCTCTTGTTGAAATGTTTGCCAATCTGGCCAAGGTTTTGAGCTGCCAGAGGCCCAGGAACACTTCTTCTGTTTAACACCATCCTTGAGTGAGACCCCATCTCCAGAGGTTGCAGAGGCTCCCTGGTGTGTGTTCAGCTCCCTGGACTTTGGGATCCAAGCGAGGCGATCTCCCACGTGTGCCAGGCTTTGCTCACTTGGATCCTCCTCTAGTCTGTCTTTCCAGCTTAAAAGTCACCAGCTAAGGTAAGATCCAGCAAGGCAGAAATGCTATGCCCCAGGACCTAGGCACTGGGGACAGAGCGTCCCTTTCAATCAGCATCTTCAGTGGGCTCCCGGATGTTGCTGACGTAGTACGTTGTCTCAGTTGTTGCTGGTGACTACTGAATGAGTTGAACCAGTTGGGGATTATCATCTCTAGCTTGTTGAGGGGGAAATTGCAGTTCAATGAGACACCCAACTTGCGAAGGCCAGCCACAAGTCTAACCCAGGCCCTCTGCCCAGGCCCGGGCTCTCTCCTCTGTGCTTCCTTCCCCTAGCTCCCTGGACGCACCCCACCAGGCTCTGTGCTGTCTACCAATGCTTGTTAACGAATCACGTAGATCCTGTTTCTAGGATCTATTGGAGACAAGATGCCAAAGGGGACACAGCCTGTCTCACTCTTCCTGCTCTGCCCACGGCCGTCCCCTGAACTCATCTCGTTTCATACAGTCCTTCTCTAGACCACAGAGCTGCCCACTGACAGGCACACCTGCCTGGGCCACCGAGTGTCTGTCCCTCCATTCAGACCTTCCCGTCCCTGCTCACCCCAACCAAATCTTACTAACCCGATTCCTCCATCATCTCAGATCTAAGAATTAGAAGCAAATTATCCTGAATGACTGTCCTGGGGGGGGTTGGGTTGGGGGTGGTAATGAGCAGCCCTGGGCTCCTGCATAGGCAGTCGCCAGCCCAGTGCCTAACTGTTCCATCCTGCACCCCAACGCTTATTCACACAACTCCCTCAACACTCTCTCCTTGTTTACTTCTAGTTAAAAGTGGCATTTTGTAACTGTCACCACATAAGAACATCTTTGTGATGCCCTGAAGGGGTGCCTGACACTATGGTTGAAAAGCAAAGGACCAGAGACTTGAGCCGATGTGTTCAGGCCTGTGGGCCAGGTGTCACCTTCAGCTCTAGGCAGGCGGCGATGTGAAGCCCAGATCTGGGATGTCTGGTTTTGAACCCAGGCTCTGCCGTTCCCTAGCTTTGTGATCTTGGGCAAGTTACCCACCCTCTCTGTAGCTGATGAGTAAAATGAGGACAGGCTAGCGCCTCCTTCAAAGGATCATTGTGAGGGCTGAATGAGTTAATGCATATAAAGCACTTCGACCAGGCACATGATAAATCCTCAAAACCTCCTAAACACGGTGAGCTGGTATCATAATTCTTACTGAGCAGCCAAGTTGCTATTGCTATGCCTGTCCATTTTAATAATAATAAATGAGTATGTACAGTGCTTCTCAGTTTAAAAACTTCTCCTACACTGTCTCACCTACTCCTTCAGCACGGGGGAAGTTTGTGGGACATGCCCGAGGTCACAAAGTCGGGGAGGGGGCAACGCCTGGTCTTAAACGTGGTTCCAAGTTCTTTTTTAAAAAATATCTTTAGATTACTCAACACCACCTCCCATAGAATGGGAAGAAAAGCCGTGCATGACTCAGTAAACCGCTCCTAATCACTGGGGGAAGAAAACACCTCTGAGGAGATCTCATGTTGGGTACAGCGTGTTTGAAAAGAGAGTAATTACAAAGGAAATCTGAGGCCCAACCCAGAGCCAGCTGCAATCCTCTGCCAGCCGCTGGAGTTCAAAGAGAGAGACTTAAGGAAGGTCCTGAGGAGAATTGCTTAATTTGGAGCGTTGCAAACCCAACAATTATTTGCTTAAAAATAGAATTTGCTGAAACAACTTCCAGCTTCTTATTCTTCTCACTGCATAATAAAGTAATTAGTAATTTGTGTCACTCCGGTAATTTTTCTCCTCATAATCACCAACAGTGACACTGTTGCCATGCTGGGGTTCCAACACACACACGCACACACAGACACACACACTCACTCACGTCAGATCCCTGGGAGAAGGTGGATGCTGTAGTTTCTGTTGTTTTGTTGTGGCTGTTGGAATGAAAAGTTCTGTGACCCCCCATAATTTATCCATTACCGTAAGTATAAAACAGTCTGGGTGTAGTTGCCATAAGAAGTAGAAATAAGAGCAGAGGATTGTCAAAATATCCCCAAATATCATACAGAAGCTATTATGAGCATAGTGAGGACCCACATATGTGCAGCTAAAAATCAGGACCTTTATCTGACAAGAGGATTTGTTCTGAAGTGTGGGTTGTATTGTTGTTTAATATGATGGGTCTTACAAAGGTGTGAAAAGTAATCATATTTATTTATACATTTAGTAAATTGAAAAGAATTGAACCATATAAAAATGTGGACCGTACAAGAAAATCCAGAGTGTAATTATAAGGGAAACTTACACGTGTTTTCATACCTAGTATGAGCTAGATTTATGATTTATAAATCAAGCAAAACTCTACTATTGGAAACAAAGCAAGGGTAGTGGGAATTTTCTCCCTAAGTTTATCTGACCGAATTTATAAGAGGCTTTTGGTGACTATGGGAAGCTAGAGAAAGGAAGTTCAAAGGATTGGTTCCTTTCCCTGTTTATCATATAATAATCTATCATAGTCAAGTTACTATACTATAATAAATAGAATTATTGCTAGCATTTATTGACTGTTCACCATATACCAGGCACTGTGCTGAACGGTTTACCTTCATTGTATCCTTTAATCCTCACGTCACCTTCATAAGTTAGGTATTGATATTATTTCCGTTTTGCAGATGAGGAATGTGGCATAGACCATGTTACCTACCCAATATCCATTCTTCTCATTTTTATAGTAATAAAGCTCCAATTTTATTTAGGGTGGCAATATGTCATGCTAATGCTCTATAGTTTCCATCTTCCCTTGAAGCCTGGTGTGGCCGTGTGACTAACTTCAGGCTGACGAGACAGAAGCAGAGCTGTTATGTGGACCATCCGAGAAGGTTCACCTAAAGCATCTGACTCAGCTGGGAGGTGCACTCTGCTCTGTCTCCTCTCTTGCTTCATGCTTCCTGCAGATGTGATGCCTGACACAGCGCTGTTTCCAGTAGTAGCTGAATTAGCAGTTCAGACTCATTCTCCTGCTGAGAAAGACTTGAAAAGCTGGACGAAACTTATCTTCAAAAATCTGTTTGAGAGGATCAGAGAAATCACAAATCAGTGAAGAATTACTGGGCCAAGTTCAGTGAGAGGAGGGAAACCCAGAGAGGTGAGCCTGGATTTTCTGGCCAGTTTCTCCTAGGAGTGTCTGACAATTCCAGAAGATGTAGCTGACAAGCTAAGAAGCTGAGCAGAACTTTCAACAGACTTAGGGAGCTGGGAGCCTGTCAAGGATGGGCGGCTCTGATAAAACCCCATGATTGGGTCAAGACCGTGAATGGTCACATCGCGGGAATAAGGTGAACCAGGAATAGTCAGTCCCTGAAAGGAAGTGAAGGCAGGTTTGAGTCACCTCACTCCCTCATTGGATTGATGGGGTCTGGGACTGCTAGTGCCCCATGTCTCCCACCAGAAGCAAATGTAAATTCTCTCTGCAGAAGACAGCATCATCAGAAGCCTCAAATTATCTCCATCAAACAATGCAGAGGAAGAGATGGAGAAAATTTTGACTTCCACAAATCTGCTTCTCCATAAAAGTGATAAGAATGCTAGCAATAACTGTCATGTATTGCACCCACTGAGGGCCATAGCCCTCACTCATACCCCATACAGCAATCATTGATTTAAGGTACATACTATATCCTGAAGGATGGTGCTCCATCCTCGCGTGGTAACATCTCCAAGCTGGGCCTCAGAGGAATATTACACAGGCCATCTTTTTATCAGATCCTGCAGCTCTTGTGAGACATAGCTCCTTTCTTCCCTTCGTTCAACAGACACTTTACTGACAGCATTCGCTATGTTGTGCTTGTCTCTAGATATTGGTCTGGTGGCCAGAAGGGATACTGGGTGCAAATCCTGAAGAGAGTGTCAACAAAAATAATCCATAACCAATCTATAAATGAAAATTTGGGTGAGTTTATTCTGAGCCAAAATGTGAGGACCATGGGCAGAGTCCTTCCTTCCCAAAGGAAGGAAGGGCACCAAAGAAGTGGGGTGTACAGAGTGGTTATATACCTTCAAAGAGGATGTTTCATATATGATTGAAATGTCCCTTTTACAACAGTCACAAGATTGCCCTGTCAGTACAGTGACACAGCAGGTAGTAGGTCTGCTGTCTCAGTGGACACAACAGGGTAGCAGTTCTGTTGTCTCAAGCTGGGTGACCGGTCACAGGTGAGTGCAGCAATCAGTTCCTAGCCTAAGGAAAGATGCTTGTCCTTCGGGAAATGCCAAAGTTGGGGAAAGTTGCACCTTTATCTTAAGCACATTTGTTCTTGTCTTTGGGACACAGCAAATGTTTAAAGCAGATATACAATGCATGCTCAGTGGCCATGTCAGGCCTTTTGGAAAAACAAAGTCGTGCCGAATTAGGTTTACACCAAATGGCTTCCTCCTATACTCCAATATATCCTATTGCTTGCCATTTCTATTTGTCAAGAGTGTGCACTATCTTACAAAAGAAGTTCATGCACCATCTTCAAACTATACTATGTATGTCCATGGACGGTTGTCCTGGCCTTTACCAAATGACATTACGATGAGAAAAACACAGGTCAATGAATTAAACACTAAGCAGCAGTAGATTCTGTGTGGTCCACTTAGCTCCACCTTGGAGAATGGTCTAGTGAAGAGTCTGTGTGAGGCAACAACAACAACAAAATGGCATGCAGACGTTTGGGTCATGCAGACATATGGGCCAGGTATAAAAATGTTATAAGAATCCACAGAGTCCAGATAGTGTTTTGAGTAATGCTGCCGTCTTTCTTCTGTATTTGGTAGAAGTTATTGTTCTTGACATGGATCAAGTGTATAACCCTACTGTATTTCCACTTGGATGGCAAGCCCAGACACGCAGGAACCCAGGACAAGGAAGAGCCATAAGCTCACTTCCTGGTGCTCTGTTCAGTGTTCAGATGGATCCTAGAGAGCCTGTTGCTCTCTCTGTCCTTATCATTTCCTCAGAGAGTGGAGGCCATCCAGAAGAGTGGAGTAGAAAAGGGTGACAAGAGTATATGGCATTGTTTTAATAATAATAATGTAAGTCTTACCTAATAACTTAACCCAAGATATTTAGGATGCTTTCTCTTTCACATTTATTCCTGTGCTTCTGCTTTCCTTTCTAAGATGGGCACTGAAGAGGGTACAGGAGTGGACAGATGGGGATGGACTTAAGTCACCTCATAGCTTTCATGGGAGGGAGCATTCTTAGCCTTCTCCTGACCTCTGGAGGTGTGCTGAGGACATTTAAAATGTATATAACATTAGATCATAGAATAAACATTAATAAATTGATAAAAGTAGACATCATATAGGCCATATGCTTTTACCACAATGAAATAAGCTCAGAGATCATAACAACCCTTCAAGCACTTGAAAATTTAAAAATACTAAGTAAAAGAGGACATTTTCAGTATTCAAAAACTCAAAAATAAAACTTAAAAATAAGCTCCGATGGCCTAGTGGTTAAGTTTGGTGCTCTCTGCTTTGGCTAACTGGGTTGGTTCCCGGGTATGGACCTACACCATTCACCTGTCAGTTGGCCATGCTGTGGTGGCAGCTCACACAGAAAAAGAAGAAGAGTGGCAGCAGATGTTAGCTTAGGGTGACTCTTCCTCAGCAAAAACACCTACCAAAGATGAAAAAAACCCTCAAAAATAAAAACACTGTCTTAATTTGTGGGATGTAGCCAAAGCTGTTAATTGAGGGCAAATAGCTTTAAAATGCTTTTTTTAATTAAACAAGAAAAAGTAAAATAAATGAATTAAGTAATAATTTCAAGAGGCTAGAAAAATAATAGTAAATCAAAAATAATGAAACTAGTATTTAGGAAATTATTTAAAAGCTAGTTCACTTTTAAACAAAAATAGTAGCATAGACAAATAAATCTAAGAATGGGTTTTTATAAATAAGCCATAAAATGACAATTTATGGCTAATATTATCATGGCAGGAGAAAAAGCAGAGATAAAAATACACATGAGAAAGGAAATGTATTAACAGATAACAATAGTTTCAAATGATAATTAAACAAAAATGACTTTATGCTAATATATTTTAAAAGTTACCTGAAACCAATAAAACCTATTCAAGAAAAGTTAGATAGACGATAGATTAGCTTAACAAGGAAGAAGAAAAAGAATTGACACAAACATGCTTCATATTTAGATGATTTTTCTTTTAATTTTAGAAGCAGCAGATAATTCCTATGCCACATACACTGTTTCAGAGTAGGGAAAATATTAAAACCTTTCCAATTCACTTTATAAAACAAGCATAATCCTGAAACAGACTTTGAGAGAAATGACATAAAATGCAAAATTACAAACCATTCTTACTGCATATATATAGATGCAAAATTTCTAAATAAAGTGCTGAAAAATCAATTTTAGCAGTATATAAGAAAAACAATCTAGGATGATTCTATTGGGCTTTTCTGGGAATATAAGAATTATTTAATGCTATGAAATATAATATTGTATCAGTAAGTCTAAAGAGAAAATCCGCATGGTCTCAGTAGATGTCTAGAAGGCATTTCAGAGAAGTTCTGTACCAATTCTGAATAAACAAAATTCATTAAATTAGAGACAGAGAATTTTTAAATGATAAGAGATATTTATATTAAATTATATCATTTATCATATTTAAAGGGAAAACACCAGATATATTTTAGTTAAAATCAGGAAGAAGATAAAAATGCCTGGTCTCACTATATTAATTAATACTGTCCTGGATATCCTAGCTGATTCAAAAAGACAGGAAACAGAAATATGACAGGCTACTGGAAATGAAAATCAAAAGTACCACTGCTTGCAGTTAATATGATTGTCTACCCAGAAAACCTAAGAGCATCAATTGACAAACTATAAGAACTAATAAAAAATTAGAAAAATGGTGGAATATGAATAAATATAGAAGATAAGCACTTTCCCAGTTTAACGTCAAGAATCAGTTTAAATATATAATGGGGAAAACAATCCTAATTAAAACAATTACAAAGGGTAATGTGCTAGGAATCATTCAATAAGGAACGGTATAAATGTCTCTTGATGAGACATAAAGGAAGACCAGAGTGGAAGACTTTCAGACCAGAAGACTGAATATTGAAGAGAGGCTAGTTCATCCCAGCTTCATTTAGGGTTTCATTAAGCTCCAATAAAAATTTCAGTGGGAATTACTTTCACATCTGAAAAAAAACCTGGAAAAATAACAGATGAAAAGGGTCAATTGTATTTTTAAAGAAGTGTATTGATGGGAATATTTTTCTTTCAAGGTAAAATATTTTAAAGTGAAGTGGATCTTAATTAGGGTTTTTCTGGAAATGAATTTGGCCATTTATATCAAGCAGCCTTAATTCTATCACCCAGTAATTTCGCCTCTAATAGCTTATCCTAAGAAAAATTATCAGAGATGCAGATAAAGTGTTATGTACAGGATTGTTCATCATGGAGGTGTTTATAATACTGATTCTAAAATTTGCAAAAATCGAAGTTCATTAAATCAACGATGACACATTTTTAAATAGATACTATCAACCATTACAGTCATGAAGAAGAATCTTTACTATCATATGTAACATATTGTATCTTCCAAAGATGGCTATAAAAATGCCTTCCATCCTACGTGTTCTTCTGCAGTGTGACGTTGCAGCTTCCCTTGGAGATTAGAGACTGTTTCTCCATCTCCTGGAATGTGATTGGGCCCTGATCCACAAAATCATGAGCAAAATAAAATTATCATTTTAAATCACTGTTTTGATGTAGTTTGCTACACATCAACTAAGAGGGAAAATGTATGAAGATGTTTTAGATACGTTAAATGAAAAACGTGTTACAAAACAATATATACTGTGTAATTCACTTTAAAAAATAATCTATACATATGCGTAGAACAAAGATTAGAAGGGTTTCTGCCAAAATGCTAGCAGTGGTTGTTTTGGAGGACTACCGTGCTTCTCATTTTCTTTTTGTAGCTTGCTTTATTTCTCAGATTTCTATAATGACTCTGTATTGTTATATACATAGAAAAAACTAAAAAATAGAAAATCATGTTTTTGATGACAGATAGATGCTCACAGTACAGCATTATCTGAAAAAAAGGCAAGATTCAGTGCGTGAGGGTTTCCCTGTTCCTTGGACGTGATGTTTCCAAGAAAGAATTTTAGCAAGAAAACACATTCAACTTTTCTTTCCATTTTTTCTCACTTGCTTCTCTGCAAAAGAGAAGGAATGATTTTCTTAGCTGGTGAGATAATGAGCTTGGATTCCCACTGCTCCTCATGCCTCCTCTTGGGGGAATTTAAGTGCACAGTGGCTGCTCCCCAGTGGACAGACCTGTAAGCTGGGGAGAGGTCGGCCCCGCAGGCGGGAAGTGCTCTGCTGTGTGCACAGAAGACAGTGCCAGGCCAGCCTCCTGAGGTCTGCTCTGGCCCTGCTCCGGGGGTGGGAGAGTGCAGCAGCAAACCCTCCCACTTGCTGCTGACTGGGGAAGTGTCTGCCTTGAGAACCCCATTCTGAAGAGTGCGGTGGGAAAGGGAAGAGAATTAGAAAGTCTGCTTGGCAACAAGCCCCAGCCGTGTTCTCCGAGCTTCCTCTGCCAGAATCCTTTTCTAAAGCCTATGTTTATTCATCAAAGGAAAGAAGAGTGATTGATAATTATCTTCAAAAATGTAGCAGTATCTATAAATGAACCCAGTTTAACTATACATATTTAAAAGCATACATATATAGACACATACGAATTGTTTATGTTCCATAGCACAAGAATTACGGGAGAAAATACATCAAAATATTAAGAGATGTCTCTCCGGATGTTGGGATTATGTGTCTACTTGTTTAAACTCTTTGTAATGTACTATGCAAGCATGGATTACCTTTGTAATCGGAAAAGAAATCATTACTCATATTTTCAAACAAAGCACTATTCTCCGAGATTGTTGTGTCGTCGCATATCTAGGCTCCTTAGTCAGCTCTCTGCGCTGCTTTCCGGGCCAGTGCGAGCTCCGCTTCCCAGCACCCTTTGGGAATGCCAATTTTCCAAAATAAAATCCTGGGACATTCAGAAGAGCTGGGTAGCTCTGGGCCTTTTGTAGTTTTGGGAAATGAAAATGCTTTCTCTTCTGCCACCATGTGAGCCATTTGTATCCTTTGAAGAACACTTGCGTTGACTGGTTCTATTAGTCAGGAAAACAGAGACAAAATTAGGAGAGAGAATTTCGTACAAGGTGTTAGAGAACCGCAAAAGCAAAAAGGGAACATTGAGGCAGCACAGAGAGAATAACTGCAGGGGACATCTGCCATCTCTAGGGCTGGGGGAGCAACGGAAGAAGTTGGAAGCTTGGAAGAAGGGACCTGCAGAGCTGGGACCTCAGGAGCATAGATGAGAGTAAAATGCAAATAATTAGGAAGTAATGAGTTTGGGGTATTAATTACCTTTGTGGGGTTTTTTTAAAATACTTTTTTATTTTGAAATAATTATAGACTTACGAGGAGTTGCAAAAACAGTACCCCTGTACCCATCACGCAGGTTCCTCCAATAGAGACATCTGTACATCATCAAAACCAGGAAATAGATGGGCACAATACAATCAACTTGATTACAGACCCGGATCTTACCAGTTTTAGTGTTTACTCACTTTTTGTGTCTTTGTGTATAATTCTGTGACATTTTATCACATATAGATCTGAATAACCATCACCACCACTATCTAGAACCAAAACTGTCCCACCACCACAAAGGACCCTCCTGCTGGCCTTTACAGTCAGGCCTGCCTTCCCCTTTTGAAATCCTTCACAACCATTGTCTGTTCTCCCTGTCTATAATTTTTAAATATAATTTGTTTAATTGTAAGTGCTATGGATTAAAGTGTTCCCCCCGAAAAGAGATGCTGGAGTCCTTACCACCAGTATCTTGGAATGCGACCTTATTTGGAGATAGGGTCTCTACAGAGATAATCAAGTTAAAATGAGGTCATTAGGGTGGGGGCCCTAGTCCAGTATGGCTGGTGTCCTTATAAAAGCAGAGATTTGGAGATAGACATGACCACAGGGAGGACAGCATGTGAACATGAAGGCAGAGATTGGGGTGATGTGTCACAAGCCAAGGAACACCAGATTGTCAGCAGCCACCAGAGCTAGGCGAGGACAACCCTCCTTGGACAGATGCTCTCTCACTGCCCTCAGAAGGAACCAGCTCTGCACCTTGATCTGGGACTGCTAGCCTCTAGAACTGGGAGACAATATACTTCTGTTGCCTAAGCCACTCAGTTTGGGGTGCTTTGTTACTGCAGCCTTAGCAAACTAATACGGTAATTTATATAATATAATTTGTAATGGTAACTGCACTTAAAATTAGCTCACAAAATTCCTGAAATTCTCTTGAGCAGGTTTGCTCCAACACACCATCGCAAGTGAGGGGGCACAATGAAGCTAGTCCTGGGAGCATGGAAAAAATGGAGATCGGAATGAGCTGCCACTTCCAGAATGGAAAAGCATTGCTGGGGTGACCATGACAGGAACAAGAAGCAAACGGGGAGGATCAAGTCCCTACTTGCTCCTCCAGCCACCTTGTCTCCCTCTAGCGCCCCCTACCATCTAGCCCAGTGGAGGTCTAGCTGGCAAAGCCAAGAGGTGGTTTCCCCAGCCCCAGCCCTCCTGTGACAAAAAGTAGAGTAGAAGGGCAAGTTTGCAGCTGAGAGACAATAGCTTCATATCCAAACACGCTGGATTGTTTTAGAAGACTATTCTAGAGAGCTTTCCATCTCTTTTGTTCAACCCAGCTATCATTATGAGGTTTCCTCTGGATCATGAAGCTGCTAGTCAAGGAGACAGATATTTCTGTCTGCTTACATTCACATTTTGTAAATTATTTTGAGAGACTTGCCACTTGTACCTTATTTTGTGAGTCTTACCAGTTTTTGTAAAAAAAATGCATGGTAAAGAAAGTGCACTGGGGCCGGCCCCGTGGTGTAGTGGTTAAGCTCGGTGTGCCCTGCTTCAGTGGCCCGGGTTCACAGGTTCAGATCCTGGGCGCAGACCTACACCACTCATCAGCCATGCTGTGGCAGCATCCCACATACAGAATAGAGGAAGACTGGCACAGATGTTAGCTCAAGGGTGAAGCTTCCTCAAGCAAAAAAAAAAATAGAGGGGGATTGGCAACAGATATTAGCTCAGGGCTAATCTTCCTCAACAAAAACAAAACAAAACAATTAAAAGTGCACTGACTTTTGCTTATGTCATATTCCCAAGAGTGAATGGACTGTATTCTCTCAAGAAAGTTCCTTAATTTGATAATTAAAATAGTATGGGAAAGTAAGATTTGTTATATGAAAATTTAATTTACAAAAAACAACTTCTTGGGAACATATATGTTCTTTAAATACAGTAAAATTCTCTTGTGATGCTTGGAGCTTTCCCTTGAAAGCTCCCGTTGAAAGGAAAAGCTAATTCTCAGAGAGCCTTGAGAGCCAGAAAAGGACTAACTCATTCGTGTGCTGGCTCCCTGTGTGGGTTAATTCTTTCCTGGCTAAGTGTTCTGAGATGAGTGGAATTGCTCTTCCCGGCAGCCCAGGACCAGCCCAATATATCTCCTGCAAGCTCTGAGCATAGTGCAGTCCGCCGGCACATTCGACTAATGATCTAAACGGCTACCGCAGCATCTACTCTTACAACTTTCAGACTCACTGGCTAGAGGGACTCCAACCTCGGAGAGGCATTTCTGCCAGAGCTGACGTCTTTCTTACTGCACACCAACCATTTCATTACCTTCTCAGGCATCTTATTTCCAGCTTGTCCCTTAAAAACAAATGAAGGTTTAATTCCCCCCAACCCATTATAAAGGTCATACATGCTTATTGCAGAAATTTCCAGAAATATAGAAAATTGTGGAAAATAAAATACAATTTGAGGTCCTGTGGCTTAAGTTTAATAGGAAAAGGAAGCAAAAGTTTGTGTTTACTTAAAAGATGGTGTGATCTCTTTTTTTTATGGAAATGTATATTGAGAGAAAGTAAGAAAATCTGATTTCAATATTCCTTGTCCTCCCTGCCTTGGTTCCTGGGACAGCCTGGAACTGCCTTCGTGGCATCCCACAGGGATTGTCCACAGTCCTGCCAATGAAGCTTTCCCCTCCTCTGTCCTGGTACACCAGGGTCCTGCTCACTCAGGGTTCAATTTTAATTGTGGCTATTCTGAGAAGAATGATCTGGGCGGCTGTCATGCCATGACAGGACCAGCTGGAAGAAGTGGAATGGTTTGTCAGAATGGTAATGACCATGATCTTAGCTGGCATTGCAAACAGTAGATAAATTACTACCATAGGTAGCAAACATCAGACATTTGGGGAAACACATAAAGTCATGGGAACTCATTGGAGGAAGAGATGATGGGAGTGGCCCTTTCCTCTCAGAGATTCTGGTTCCTGTTTTCCACCACCCTCACCGTGGTCCTGGACAAAGCACCTGGATGGCAGCGATGGTCCCTAACCTCTCTTCTGCCTCACCTCTCTTCCCACTTCCCCTTCAGCTGCAGGCATTGGCGCTTAACTGGTTATCTCCATCCTGGACCTGCTATTCATATGCAAGTCTTTCTCCTGTCAAGGCTGGATTGAGATGTCACCTTAGAGAAAACTGGCTCTGAGTTACTTCAGTGAGGGGAGATGATAATTAATATGAGGCTTGTTTTTGTAACTGAAGTTGCTCCAGTTCTGCTCTTCAGCAAGAAATTGAGAGATGGTATAAGAGCAGTTGAAACAAGGAATTTGGGTTCCAGTCTCAGCCCTGCCAGTTACTGGCTGTGTGACCTTGGGCAAGTTATAGGCTCCTCATGTACTAGTTTCTTCATGTGTAAGATTGAGGTAGAAAGTTTTGCAGCGTTTTCACTTGTACAAGAATGGAAGTTGTAATACATGTGGTGCCTAACACAATGTCCCACACATGACCACACAATAAATGGTCGGAAATATTGAGAATGTGATTCCAGGAAAGGAACGGATGTTGGTGACCACCCACACCAGTGGAGGGGAGGGGCGTTGGGGCAGGCGACCCAGGGTGCAATCTTGGAAGCTTGGCTTCTCATAAAGAACCTTGAAGTGTGATTGGCTGGGTTTGGACCATGTTGTCACATGGTGACATGTCAGCCAATTTGTCTTCAACCCTGTTCCTGAGATATGGAGTGAGAAATGGACATTTTCCAACCCCCACTCCCAAGCCTGAGACATATCGTTCATTGAGGGGGAGGCTGGAAAGAGGAGAAAAAGAGACTGTGCGGGCAGGTACTAGAGGGAGGTCAGAAATTTAAGGGCAATGGGGTCATACGAAGGAGCAAAATCTCATGAGCTCCCCAGGTGGACAGCTTGTGCAGCCGGGGTGGGAGCCGGACAAGGCCAAGTTGATCCCTGCTCTGCCTCTAACCCACCGTGTGACCAGGAAAATCACTGCCTCCATACCCTCGCCAGTGACTGAGGCTGGTGGTGCCATTGTACTGCCTCTCAGGATTATTCTGAAGGTGAGAGGAGGTGATAGTTGTAAACACACTTGAATCAATAAAGGCACTGTAAGAAAAGGTCTGTGCTATCATAAAAGAAGTGACCAGGATGAATAAACAGCCTCTTTCCTAACTTTACACATAATGTAGGTCTTTGGGCTTCTTCTCTGAGAAACTTCCGTTATTAGCCATAAATGCAGCTGTATTTTAAGAGATGTTGAAATTGTGAGTAACTCTGAAGAGTCAATGGAGAAGGTTAAGAACAGAGAGATATGGGGAGGAGGAGAGGGCAGAAAATAATAAATATTTTGCAATTTATAATACGTTTGCATTTTATTAAACATTTATTTCTTGAACACCTACTTTGGGACAGGTACTCCCTGCAGGCACTGTACCCAGTGGTAAATAAGGGACGCACTCTCTGCCCTGGAGACTAAGCAGTAAGCAAAGCCATAATATGGAATGACCTCCTCCATTCCATCTCAACCACCCCCTCCTACAAGTACAGTCTGGACACTGGCATCATCTGAACCTGCTCCACCTTCAAGATCGCTAATTTTAAACTCCTAGTCTTCAAAGTCACTTTAAATATTTGATCACTAGGCTTATGTGGAGCGATAATACTGCCCGGCAACTATCCTATACTTGCCTGGTCTACTTGCTCTCTCCTCTCCGGATAACCATTTTGTGTTTCCTCTTCTCTTCTCAACCCTCCAACTCCCCATCCCTCTCTTCACTTTCCACCGAAGATATTTCTTCCTATTTTACTGTGAAAATTAACACCATCAGCAGAGAACTTCAAAAGCTCCCACCAGCATATGGATCCACCTACCCACATGGCTGTCTTCTTTCCTGCCACCGCAGACGTGCGGTCCCTGCTTCAGTCTTAGACCAACCCTTCCGTGGAGGATTTGCTCCCATCCCCTCTTTCCTACTCCCGGGCATTGCTACAGCAATTGTCACTGTTCTCTTCTGAATTATTCATTTTTATTTGTTCTATTTATTTTATTCCTGTATTATGCTGACCATTCCCTTCAGCATTCAAATATGTTGCTATTTCTTCCATTTTAAAAAACTCAAATCCATTTTTGGCCTCACTCTCCCTTCCAGCTGCCATCCTATTTCTCTCTTCGCTTTACAGTAAAACTCCTAGTAAAGTTGTTTATCCTCACTGGTGCCAATATTTCTCCTCCCATTCTCTCCTGAGCTCTCTCCTGAGCCTTTTCCAGACTGTGGAAACAAATCTTTTCAAGGTCATCAATGATGTCCACCCTGCCATTCCTGTGGTTGTTCCCTAGCTCTCATCTGACTGGACCCACTGGCTGTATTTAACTCAGTGGGTCACTCTTTCTTCCTTGAAGTGGTTTCTTCTCCCGTCCTCTAGAACAGCCCTTTCTTCTGGCTCTCCTTCTTCCTCACTGGTCTCTCCTTCCCAATGTCCTGTGTTGGCTTCTCCCATCTTCCTGCTAAAGCTTGGGGTGCGTGCAGGCCTAGGGCTGAGACCGCTTCTCTTTTTAACACTTCTCATTCTCATGGTGATCTCATCCCATCCCACTGGCTCTCAATACTGTCTGCGACTCAACATTTTCTATCTCCAGCCCTGACTCCTCAGAGCTCCTCACTCCAACAGCCTCTTTTTTATTTTTTTTAAAGAGTGGCGCCTGAGCTAACAACTATTGCCAATCTTCTTTTGTTTAATTCTTCTTCTTCTCCCCAAAGCACTCCCAGTTCATAGTTGTGTATTTTTGTTGTGAGTGCCTCTAGTTGTGCTGTGTGGGACACCGCCTCAGCGTGGCCTGATAAGCAGTGCCATGTCGGCGCCCAGGATCCAAACCGTCGAAACCCTGGGCCAGCAAAGCGGAGTGTGCGAGCTTGACCACTCGGCCACAGGCTGGCCCCGCCAATAGCTTCTTAATGGCTCTTACAGCCACCTCCAACTTAACTGGCTAGAACTGAGCTAGTGATCTTCACCCAAAAACTTAGCATTCCCACAGACTCTCCCATCTCAGCTAAAGATACGTCCTATCCTTTCTGTTCCTCAGACTCAAAACCATGGATTTAACCTTGATTATAAGGGCATTAATCCCATTCATGGGATTAACTCACCCTATGAACTAATTACCTCCTAAAGGCCTCAACTCCTAATACCATCACAGGGGAGTTAGGATTGCAACATATGAGTTTGGGGGGTGCAAACATCCAGTCTTCTGCATATATATCAACGAACCCCTAAGCTAGGTCTTCAGCTCATACCTCTCTACCAAGTTCTTGACCCACCTGCGCTATACCACTGCTTCTCTGAATCCTACTATATCTCCACTTGCATTCTCAAAGGCCCCTCAGACTCAATAAGTCTAAGGCCAGACTCATGAGCCTTCTTCCTCTGGAAGACTTTGCCTGGTTCACATCTAATTACCTGTTTTTCTTTTTTAGTTTTCCCAGTTCCAGTGAGTGGCACCACAATCCATTCAGTTTCTTACGTCAGAAATCTAGGAGTTTTCCCTGAAACGTCCTTCTCCTTCAGTATCTGTATCTAATCCATTGCAAACTCCTATTGACTTGATTTCTAAATACCTTCCCAACCTGCCTGCTTCTCCCTGTCACTACTGCCACCTCCCCAATCCACTGCATCATTTCTCCTGAGGCCACCATGAAGCCGACCTGCTGGTATCAGCGCTTCTACAGCCTCCCCCAACTGTTTTCCACACCGTAGTTAGGGTGATCTCCTACAAAAGCAGACATGATGACGTGACTCCCAACCTCTAACCCACCTCTTACTTACAACTCTTGGACAGCTTCCTTCTCCTCCCGGGATCAACCCAAGTTCTTCAACATGGTCTCCAAGGCCTTGCAAGGCATTCCTTGACTAGCTCCCACTCACCTCATGCACCACTCTCCATTTCATTCTCTGCACAGCTGCCACCCTGACCTTGCCAGCACTTTGCTCCATGTTGCTCAAACGTCTTTGCATATGTTCTTCCTTCTGCTGGAAAGCTGCTTTCCTCGCTTTGGCTGATTAAAAACCCTACTAATCCTCAGACACAGGCTGAAGCATCCCTTCTCTGGGAAGCCTCACCCAGGGCTCACTTCCTAGCTATATTTTGAAATAGAAATGTCCTCATAGTACTTGTGTCACTTAGTATTCATGCCACATAGTATTCGTGTCACGTTACACATACTCTCATGGTTGTAATTTTTAAAGAAATTAGTATATATTTTCTCCATTCTAGCAAAAGCTCTGTGAGAGTATGGGCTCTATCAGATTTTGTTCACAATTGTATCCCCTAGGGCCAGCATAATGTCTGACACTAAGAAGGTGTAAAAAATATTTTTAAATGATCAACTGAGCACAAACTGTAGTACATGCTATGAAAGAAACGACTGGAGTGCACAGATAGAAAATATAGCTAATTAGTGTGGTCAAGACAGCCTCTCTAAAGAAGTAACATTTAACTGAGTTCTGAAGGATGAAAATGAGGCAGCCATGGGAAAGGTGAGTGAATGTGTCTTAGGCTAAGGGATGAGTACGAGCAAAGACTGTGAAGTGGGAAAGAGTTCTGGAAGGTCAAGGAAAAAGGAGGCCGTGGCTGGAGGATAGAGAGGAGGAGACAGCCACAAGATGAGTTTGGAGCAACAGACAAGGCTCAGAGCATTGAGGATTCATTGACCGTGGTAAGATACTTGTGTTTTATCTGAGGGATAATGAGAAGCCATCATAGGGTTTAAGAGAGGGGTGTCTCATTATCTGATTTCTGCAGAGATAATAGACCGGACTTGTGCTAGACCGGAAGCAAGGACATCCAGTGAGGAGGCCATTGTAGCCATCCAGGTGAAAGATGGTGACAGTGTGGATCAAAATATTTGAAGGGAATAGAAGAGAAGTGGATGGAATCGAGAAATATTTTGGAGATAGAGACAATAGCACTTAATAATGGATTGAATTGGAGGCAGAGGCAGAGATTGGAATTAAGAAGGTGGCCTAGTTTTCTTATTTAAGCAATTGTGTGGATGGTACCATTTGTAGAGGTGAAGAAAACTGAGGACTTGAGGGGGGAAAAATCAAGGATTTAGTATTGGCTTTATTAACTATGAGATATCTATGCGATACTCAAGTGGGCATTTCAAGGAGACGGTTGTATATGTGAGTCTGGAACTCAGAGGAATGATGGCGATTGCAGATCTAACTCTGGGGGTCATAAAGTTATAGATGGTACTTAAAGCAGTGGGGCTGTACAGAACCACCCAAGGAGAGTGTGAGAAGAGGGATGGGCTAAGCCCTGTGGAATGCGAACATTGGACACCAGGCGAAGAAGAGATACTTGCAAAGATTAAGAAGTGGCCACAGTAGAGGGAGGACGCCTAGGGAAAGGCAGACTTGTGTCAATAAAGAAGACGTTACCTGAGCCAGATGGGGCCGAAGGACCAAGGGAAAAGAGGCAGACATTGGATCTGGACACACAGTCAAAGAAACTGGACAAGAGCAGAGGGACTGGGAAGGGAAGCCAACCAGATTGATCTGGTTTGAAGAGAGGAAATGGGAAGCAAGGAAGTGGACACTGCGATAAAGGCATTGATGAAAGAGGTGAATGGCCATAGCAGCTGAAGATAATGAGGAGGAAGCAAGTGGATCTAGAAGAGAGAGGCAGGTTGGACGGACTTTCCCTTTTTTTTGTTTCTAGGAGTTCAGCTTTTATTGAACGTGTTACAAAGAGGTCTCGTCAAAAAGACTAAAAGCCCATGTCATCATCGGACCCCTCAGATTCTTCTTTCTTTGCCTCCACTTTCTTCTCCGGGGCAGCAGTGCTGGAGGAGGCAGGACTCCCATTCCACACCCCCACTGGGGCAGGGCCACAGCTCCGACTGCAGTGAGGCTCCCATTGTGGACCTTGGCCAGGGCCTTTGCAAACAAGCCAGGCTAGAAAGGTTGCACGTCTATACCAGCTACTTTGACAAGGGCATTGATCTTATCCTCTGTCAGTGTCAGCTCATCACCCTGCAGGCTGAGAGCCAAGTAGATTCAGCGAAGCTCAGAGACTGATGGTGTGGGCGAGCGCTGGGCAAGCAGCTGCTGGAAGCGAGGCCTCACCCCGATGGGGCCTTAGCTTTGTCAGAAGGTCTGAGCAGCTCAGCAGAAGCTGAGGGAAGAACGTGAATCTGTTGATCTTGACAAGATGCCTAGAGGAAGACATTTGAAGAGATCTGGGGCTATGTTACAGGAACCAAGAAGGAAGTGAAAACCAAGCCAGGTGCTGGGAGGCTGCCTATGGCATGAGGAAACAAGGTTTCCTGGATTACCGATTATAAAAACCCTTTTAGGTTAAAAAAGAGTGAAATTTGTGAAGTTGGGAGAACAAAATCAATTCAGATGTCTGAAATGGGGCTAAGTTAGACTGTTAAGTCTTTGATATTTCTGTAATTTTTTAGATTGTGAGCAGTTTTGTTATACACCATTTTTATTTTATTTTTTTGTTTGTTTTATTTGTTATACACAATTATAAAAGTGAAGTAACAATTCGTATAGCCAATAAACACACGAGAAGATGTTCACCACCACTAATCATTAGGGAATGTAAGTCAAACCACAATGAGATGCCACCTCACATCCATTAGGATGGCTACTATCCAAAAATAGAATATAGTAAGTGTTGGTGAGGATGTGGAGAAATTGGAACAATGTGCATTGCTGGTGGGGACGTAAAATGGTGCAGCCACTAAGGAAAACAGTGTGTCGGTTCCTCAAAAAATTAAATACAGCATCACAGAATGTGATCCAGCAATTCCACTTCTGAGTGTATACCCCGAAGAATTGGACGCAGGGACTTGAACAGATATCTGTACACCAATGTTTATAGTAGCATCATTCACAATAGCCAAAAGGTGGAAACAACCCAAATATCCATCGATGGATGAATAGATAAAGAAAGTGTGGCATATACATACAATGAAGTATTATTTACCCTTAAAAGTAAGTATTATTTACCCTTAAAAGTAAGAAATTCTGATACATGTTACAACATAGGTGAACCTTGAAAACATTATGCTAAGTGACATAGGCCAGACACAAAAGGACAACTATTCTATGATTCCACTAATATGAAGTACCTACAGTAGTCTAACTCACAGGGACGGAAAGCAGAATGGAGGCTGCCAGGAGCTGGGGGCAGTTCTTATTGAATGGGCACAGAGTCTTAGTTGGGAAAGATGAAAAAGTCTTGAGATGGGTAGTGACGATGGTTGTACAACAATGTGAATGCACTTAATGCCACTGACCTGCACACTCAAAATGGTTAAACTGGTACATTTTATGATATATATTTTAACACACACACACACACACACACACACACGTACCAATCTGCATGACTTAGGCTAGATGACAGTGTGTTGTGTTGATAGCTCAAAATGAGGGGCCTGAGTGACCTGAAGTTAAGGCCACTGTCCTGGGGAAACTTGAAGAGGAGAATCTGCAGCCACTTCACGAGAAGCAGCAGGACAGACAGGGACACTGGGCATTTTGGTTTCCAGCCCACGGAGGTAACAGGCCACCTTATCGTGGCTCCTGCCCTTCTCACCACAGTCTGCTGTCCTGATGCCAGGAAAGGACACTGGCCTGGGGCTGCTCTCTCCTCAGAGGCCTCTGGGGGGGGGGACACTGCACGTCCACATGCTGGCCCATGTCTGATGACCATGACTTCACTCTCTGAACTCTGAGCACTGAACAAGCAGTGAATTTCCTCACCAGCTGCCCCGTAGTGGTCTGTGTCTACTTGGAGTAAACCTTCCTTGCTGGTGCCCACAGGTGACAGGGACCTTTCCAACACCGAGGTGGACGTGGGAGAGCCAGGATGTGGGGGACAGGGACGTGGAGAGGCAATTTGTGTTTCAGGAAGAAAACTGTAAATGGGCCAGAACTTATTCGTCGATTCAACAAATGTCTATTGAAGGCCGGCTACGTACCGAGCACTGTTTCAGGCACCAACAAGGTTGCTGCCGTTTGGGGAGCTTGCTTCCTAATGGAGTCAGACAGCCTGCGAGTTAGTAAAAAATTGTAAATGAATAACATGTCAGGTGGTCATAAGTGCTATCCAGACAAATAAAGCACAATAAAGAGATAGGAGCTGTTGGGAGGGTATTATTTTATGCATTAGATTATTAATATTGCATAAAACAAATATTATATTAATGCTGTACAAAATAAATAGTGTGGATTAAATAAATGTATAAGTGGTATAATTTTATATAGTGATAAGTACTTTCTTAGTCTGTTTGGGCTACTGTAACAAAATATCACAGACTGTGTGGCTTATAAACAACAGAAGTTTATTTCTCACGATTCTGGAGGCTGGAAGTTCAAGATCACGGCACCAGCACGGTCGGGGGCTGGTGACGGTTCTTTTCTGAGTTGTAGACTGAGGACCTGTCCCCACATGATGGAAGGGGCAAGGGAGCTCTCTGGGGTCTTCTATAGGAACACCGATCCTATTCATGAGGGCTCCATCCTCAAGACTTCATCACCTCCCAAAGGCCCCGCCTCCTAATACCGTCACCTTGGGGGTCAGGATTTCAATACATGAATTTGGGGGGGGGACACAAACATTCAGAGGATAGTAAGTGCTATGAAGAAATTAAAGCAGGGCAGGGGGATAGAGAGTGCCACTGGAGGAGGGATGTCTATTATAGGCAAGGTGGGCAAGGAAGGACAAAAGGGTGACATCTGAGCAGAGACTGAAGTGATCTGGAGATCTGTGCAGGCAGCAGGAATACTGAGTGTAAAGGCCGGGAGGGAGGACAGGTAATAGCGTGCCTGGGAAAAACAAGATGGCAGTGGAGGCTGGGCAGATGTTGAGAGGGTGGAGATGCGGAGGGGGAGACGGGGTGGGACAGGCAGGGCCATGGACGGCAGGCAGGCTTTATTCTAATGTGGTGGGAGTTTTAAGTGGGGGATACACGTGATCTGATTTAACTTTGGAAAGGCACATGCTATCTGCTCTGTGCAGGTTCACCACAGGGAGGCAGGAACAAACATACGGAGGGTGTTAGAGTAATCCATTGGGAGAGGGGGAGGACTTAGACAGAGATTTAATGGTGAAAGTGATGCAAATTGGTCAAATTTAGGCACGGAGCAAATGTAAGAAAAAACATATAAAAATACAATTAGTTAACATTTATTGAGCCATGCCATATGCCTGTTGCTATCCTAAACACTTTCCATGCATAATCTCCTTTAATTCTCACAATGACTCTGGAAAGAAGGAATCCTTGGGGTCGGCCCAGTGGCACAGCAGTTAGGTTTGCACATTCTGCTTCTCAGCGGCCCAGCGTTTGCTGGTTTGGATCCCAGGTGCGGACATGGCACTGCTTGGCAAAAGCTATGCTGTGGTAGGCGTCCCACGTATAAAGTAGAGGAAGATGGGCATGGATGTTAGCTCAGGGCCAGTCTTCCTCAGCAAAAAGAGGAGGATTGGCAGTAGTTAGTTCAGGGCTAATTTTCCTCAAAAAAAAAAAAATAATAATAATAAGGAATCCTTTTCCCCAGTTCACGTTTGGGAAATGGAAGCTTACAAAGGTTAGAGCCTGTGGCCAAAGTTGTACTGTTTGTAATGACTGCAGTTGTCACTGAAGCCCAGGTTGTCTTGACTCCAGATCCTGTGACTTTGGTTCCTGTATTGCACTGAAGTACCCCTGACTGGTCAGTGCAGAATGGAGGGGGGCAGAGCAGAACAGGGATGGGGGTGAGAAGCCAGAGAAGGAGGGAGATGGGGCTGTAGACAGACAGCTGTGTGTGTCCCTCCTGACCCACAGACTGGGGTCCATGGGAAATGGAGGTGTGGACGGAAGCCCACGGGGCAGTTCTCCTGAAGGGCTCTGTGAGGTCGGGGTGCTCACTGCCCTGCTTGGGTCCCCAGGTATCCAGAATGGAGGAGAGGGACACTGTCCTCACTTTTACTTCAATCAAAGTGCCAGGAGGGCTCTGGGGCATGGGGCACCTGGCAGGATGAATCTTGTGTGTCTGAATTTCTAGGAACACTTGTCCGCGGGCATTTGACAGAGTTCTGAGCTGCAGTATAAGCTCTAGTCAGTGAAGTCTGAATCGTTACTGTTCCTGTGACCGACCTCACAAGTCAGAATTCAAAATTCTCAGATGATATGGCCAGAGTTGGATCGATAATGGTGGTTTGAGACATCTAAAACCACAAGGTCAAATCCACACACAGGGGTGCCTGGAAAAAATGGCAAAATCTTTCAAACCCAACTCTACTCTGTAGCATCAGAACAGCAACTAAGGGAGGTGGGTAACATTCAGGTGAGAGCCCCCATCAACAGCTGGAAACACCCGCAAGAGGGATCATCAGCGTTCACCCCTCATTAGTTGAAACTGTGGGAGTGGCTAGGATTGCCCAGTGAAAACAAGATGTCTCTTATCCCCAAATATACGTACTGAAGGAAAGTTTAGAAGAGCAGAAAATTAATCAGAGATAGACAACCTACTAATTAAAATAATTGGAAAGACTCATTTAAAATTGGAAGCTTTGTTTCCTGAAACCTGGAAATCGGGCTCTGACTTGTGTCAGTAACCCTCCTAGTGGCTTGGGATGCAGGTCAGGACAATCCACCAAGGGGGTCCCAGTGACAATGCCTCAGGTAGAATGAGCCCTTTCACTTCCTTTCTCCCTCTGTACCCCTTCTCATGTCTCTCCCACCACGTCCCCTGCAATGGTATTTCGTGTCCTCATGCTGTCACCAGGACAACCACTGGGTCAGAACATCTAGTCTTATGTTTCCTGGTAGTGCCTCAGTTTCCAAATTACGCCTCCCAGATGTCCATTTCATCTCACTCCATGGAAAAATCCAGTTGATAAGGGACAGTCGACCTCAGCTGGTTGTTAAAAGAAAAGTATCTGAGAAAACTAATTCATACTTCAGTGTGGACAACTGCTGGCATAAAGGTGTTAGACGCCATAGGGATGTTTTGCTTTGAAAAGTGTAGCTTGATAACTCACAAGGGTGAATATTATGGAGAAATTTTAAAAGGATTTTTCCCCAACTCTCAGGATTTTTGGATTCACTCAGCAAACATTTTAAAAGTTCCTTCCCTGTGTCAGAAGCTGCATTAGGTGCCAGGGTTATAAATGTTATCCCTTTGAAGAAAATCACTGTCAGTGTAGGGGGTAGATAGGTAAACAAAGGTGATGCCTTCTGATTCAGGCTCTAATAAGGGCACGACTGTGTTGCTTAAGGCTGTAATGATGGCATGACTGTGAACATTTTTATGGACTTCCATTATAGGAGATATCAAAGGTCCTTGCCCTTTGAGTCAATTGAACTCAGGCTTTTAAGTCCCTCCACAAGCTCCCCAACCAGCATGGAACCTGCAAGAGAGCAGAGGTCATCAGACTTGCCTATGCTGTGTACCCCCAGTGCCCGGAATCAAACCAGGCAGGTTGAGGGCATTCAGCGAAAATCTGGTGAAGAACAAATAAACGACTAAGTTTGAGCAGAATACAAAGTCCCTAACATGGTGAGTACGGTTGGGTGCTAGAGCTCTGTGGGCAGTGAGGACCTCCCGTGGTCAATCCATGCATGCACTAGGTCTGGCCAGTCTCTCCTGCTCTAGCAAAAATTCCCCCTCTCCTATGGCATCAGTTTTGCTCCCTCTTCAATTATTCTCATAAACGTGCCCTTCCTCTCCAGCCGATGTCCCATTTCCTTGCTCCGCTTTGCAGCAAATCTCCTTAAAATTGCTGTCTGTACTCACTTTCTCTGATTTCTCTATTTCCCCACTCTCTCTCAAATTCACTCAGTCAGTTCTCACCCGTCTCTCCCCCAAAGCTGTTCCTGTAGAGCCCACCTGTGCCCTCCACGTTGCTGAGTCGGTGATGCCCTGTAGCCCTTATCTTGCTTACACAGCGGCGGCTCTGTACTGGGATGATCTCTGCTCCTCCTTGACACACCCTCCCCACCTGGCCTCTGCTCTGGCCTCGTCTCTACCTGCTTCATTGGACACAGACACTCCTTTTAGTCTCTGCTGCTTGCCTCCCTTCTTCTCTGATCCTTAATGCCAGCCCGTCCGAGGATTGATCCTCAGTCCTCTTCTCTTTCGATAGGCACTTCCTTGGAGACCAGATGAGGTCTAGATGAAGTCCCATGATTTAAAATACCGCTTATATGCCTTCAACTCCCAAAAGTATACCTCAATCCACTGCTTTCTTCTGAACTCCAGGCTCATCAATCCAACCGACACTCCCAATCACCAGTGGCTTGTCCAACAGATGTTTTAAAGCCAGCACGGCTACAGGGAATCCGTAACATTTCCCCACAAACTTGTTTCACCTTCCAAGTGCTCACACCAAAACCTTCGAGTCCTCTTTGCTCTCTCTCTCTTTCTCACATCCCACGTCCAATCTATCAGGAAATCTGGTTGGCTCTATGTCTGAAACACACCCAGAATTAGACCACTTCTTGTCACCTACACTGAGTGCCACGACCCTGGTCTGGGCCACTGTCCTTTCTCATATAAATAACATCCATAATCCCCTACAATAACAGTCTACTCTCAACAGAGCCGCCGAAGACATCCTGAAACATCAGTCAGACTCCGTGCCTCCTCTAGTCAGAATCCTGCGATGGCTCCCTATTGCCTGAGTTGAAACCACGTGGCCCGAAAGACCTTACATGATCCGCACTCCTTCCCCAGCCTGTTCCACCACCCCCTCCTCCGTGTTCGTCACCCCGCTGGCTCACTCCAGCCGTGCTCTTCTCCTGCCTATTCCTGCCTCTGCCCCAGGGTCTTTGCTTTAACTCAGGAGTCAACACACTTTTTCTGCAAAGAGCCAGATAGTAAATATTTTATTCTTTGAACGTCTCCATCACAGCTACTCAACTCAGCCGCTGCAGTGCGAAAGCAGCCGTAGACAGTGCGTAACGAATGAGGGCGGTCATGTTCCAATACAACTTTATTTTTGGACCCTGAAATCTGCATTTCATGTAGTTTTCATGTGTCATGAAATACAACTTTTCTTTTGATTTTTTCCAACACTTTAAAAATGTAAGAAACATTCTTAGCTGGTGGGCCATCTAAAAACAAGTGGCAGGTTGGATTTGGGCCCTGGGCCGCAGTTTTCAAGGAATGTTCTTCCGACGGGAATCTGCTTGACCATTCCTTTCTCTCTTTAGTCTTCGATGAACACCACCTGCTCCAGGAGGCCTGCGCAGACCGCCCGTCTAGCCCTGCCCCACCCTCTCTTGTCGCCTTCGACGTTCTCCATCCTCCTTACTCTCTCTACTTTTTCCCTTTTGCACACATCTGTCAACCTCTAACATGTTATGTAATTTACTTATTATCGTGTTTACTGTGTATTGCTGTCCTGCCCCTGCACAGGGGTGGGGCAATTCGTCTCTTTTGCTCATTGCTAAATTCCAAGTGGAGAGATTAGTGCCTGGCACGGGGTGGGCGTTCGATACACAGTTGTTGATTATTTATTATGAGTGGCCATTTATTAGTGGATGTTTTCAGATGTGCTGATTTTTGCCTCTCTCTATCTCAGATAATGAATAGTAGGAAAATAAGGATGCCCTGAATCTACCAGAGGCATCAGGGAAGGCTTCAGGGAGGAGGCAACATGTGAGCGGAGTCTAAAGGAGTAGGGGAGGAATTCATGGGATGGAGAAGGGCTGAGGGGAGGGCAGTCCAGGCAGAAGAAACTGTGTGCTTCTGGGATGCAGGGAAGAGTATGAGGCATGAAGGCCGGTGTTAGTTCAGTGTGGGCCCAAGGGCAGTGATGGGGGAGAGGCTGGAAGAGTCCATAGTCACTGGGGACACAATGCTATGGATGAATATAGGTGCCATTCACAGATTTCTGGGGATTCACGAGCTAGCCTTCCTCAACTCTGAGTGAATCCAGACTCGCTTCTGTTGTACCACGCCCAAGGACTTTTCAGAAAAGTAATCCAGTATCATTCCTCCATACTTTTCTCAAAACTGCTCCACCATAAAATAGTGAGCAGCGTGAGTCCAGGGTGTCTGACGAAGATGCTCTGGATAACGATGGTTCCTAGGGGCCTCTCAGGATGGCAGATCACACCATGTGCCCCTAGCCCCAGAGCCCCTGAGTGGGTAATAATATGGCGAGATTCACATGGGCAGGACTCACCCCAAGCAACATCCGTGCTCTCTGAAGCCCTCCTTCCCTACCCTGCCTGGGTCGACAGCTGAGACCCCTGGAGCACAGAGAAGCTTTTACTTTCTCACTGCCTATTTTATGCACAGCCTTGTGGGGCCTGAGGAGTCGGTGTGGAAGATGCTCAGGGCCCTGGAGAGAAGGCACAGGCAGGTAGAGCGCCTGCACAAAGCAGGGTGTACTAATACAGTCCTTGGAGGAGGAGAGGGAGTCCACTTCTGGGTGGAGAGACCAGGGAAGACTTCATGGAGGTGGTGGCATTTTGTGGCTCTCTTAGTCAAAAATGGGAGGAGATGGGGAAGGAAGCTCAACAACTGGACAACGGGAGTGTGTGGACAGTTGCGTGCAGATTCGAGATTAGCACCGATGCAAGCAATCTACTAATTGCATAAATAATGATTATTTCTCAGGCAGCCAAAGCCCCAGCCCTAGCAGATGTTGTCAGATGTATCCATTTTGTCCTATAATCTTTAAATAATCTTTTCATAAAGTACCATCTGAAGTGAAGACCTGATCCATCCTCCCCCTGTAGGAGGGGAATTAGCTTTCTGATGGTATAAAGTAATCCTTTTAGGTGACATGAAACCAACTCCCAGCCTAATTCTCTTCTTTTTCCTCCCCCACAGGTGCCATCATTACTGCTAAGAACTGCATTTAAGAAATAAGCGGGAAGACTGGAGGGGTTATTTTGAGCCTCAGAGAGTGTTCAGTTGGAATCTGAATCTCTTAACCTGACAGCTGGGCTGCTGACTGGCCCTGAGCTCCCCGTTGGAGGGGAGCCTCCACTGCCTGGGTGGGGAGCTGTGGGTCTTGGCCGACTGCCTGGAGGCTCGGCCCTGCTAGGTGCCCAGGATTGTGAGAGGTTAGGTGGAATGAGTGACTCAAGACAGCCCGGGGGGAAGAGAGTCTTGCAATTGAGCGTTTTAGAGGCAATGGGAACGGGAGATAATCCGCTTACTAATGCTCTCCTTTGAGGGGAAGACAGCCCCGCTGGGAGAGGAGGGCGCAGAGTTTACAGATAGAGACCCTGAGTTCGAGTTCTAACTTTGCTGGTTACTAATTGTGTGGTTTGGGAACATCGCTAATTCCACCCTTAGAATCTGTAAAATGGGAGCAGCGTCAGTAAAGCCCTTTCTTGCAGTCTACCTGTAGGAGAAAGCTATGTAAATAGTAAATGAGAGTTTAAGAGCTACGACTGAGGTCCAAGGACTAGTGAGGTCTGGAGCTGGAACAAGTGCACATCCCTGGTCCTTGTCCTACTATCCCAGAGGAGTCTTCATTTTGTAGGGTGGCTTTATTAGGGCAAAACTGAGACTGAGAGTGGATACACTATTATCTGCATTCTTTTCCCTGGTCATATCACGCAAATGAGTGCTCTAGCCTGAAACGTAATTAGTCCATCTATTAGTCTCGCTCCTTACACTTAACACCATCTATTCACTGGAACAAGATTTACTGGGCACATACTGTGTCTATCAGGCACTGTGTGAAGTACTGGGGACTCAAACAAGAAAAGTTTCCTGTTGAGCTCTTAGGAACACACAGATTTGTGGGGGAGACAAACCTGTCCCCAGAAAGCACACGATGCCATGTGATGGCTTATAATAGAGGTTTGCATAAAGTGCTAAAGGATGAGAAAGGATGGAGCTCATAATTAGAGCTATTTTCATTTTTACAGGAGGAGGGGAAGGAGGAGTTGGGAAAGCTACACAGAAAGAGTGCTGATAACAGAGATGGCTGAGAAAGAGCAGCAGAGAAAGCTCCCAGTAGGTGGAGGCATGCTGATGGGAGTGTGTGTGAGTGTGGGAGTGTGTGTGTGTTCAGGGGGCAAGGGGTTGCAGGGGGAAGCGCGTTCCAGGAAGAGGGATCAGCGAGTACAGACCCATGTTGGAGCCACTGCCTGATTCGTTGTGGCTAGACGGGGTCAGGGGTCCAACAGCGAGCTGTAGGAGACACCCTGGACACCTGGCTGGTGCCAGACGCAAAGGTATGGCACGGCCTCTAAGGAGTTAAGCTTTATCCTGTAGCTCCTCCGAAATCCTTCTAAACAGGGGAGTGACATTATCAGATTTGAGAAAGATAATTCTGGTGGCAGTGCGCAGCACAGATGGGAGGGGAGAAAATTGGAAACAGGGAACCCTGTTCTGCAAAGATTGTGATAATCCAGGGAAAGGATGATGAGGGCCTGAGCGAGGGCAGGCGCGTGGGCATGAGGACCAAGTGGATCAGAGAGAGATTTAAAAAGGGAATCAGCTTGGTGACTGATTGGGAGTTGGGGAGGTGACCAAGAGGGAGGGTGGAAGAGTCCTCTGAGGTTTCAGGTTTCTGGGGACGGAGGTGATTGAAGGTGTCAGTAATCAGGGAATGGAGGAGGAGGAGGAGGTTGGGGAGAGGAAGAGACGACAGAATCACAAATTCTGCTTTGGATCTGTGGGGAGTTTCAGGGTTTCCCAAAAGAGGTTTCCAGTTGTCTGTTGAAAACAGGTTTAAAGTTTAGGAGAGACGTTCCTTTATTTGTGACACAAACACTAAGTGTCTCCTACATGTCAGGTGATCTTCTAGTGTCTGGAGATACAGAAGTAACTGCGATGGATGAGGTCTCTATCTTCAAGGTTCGTTCCAAGGAGGGAACACAAATAATAAACTTATGCAAAATAAAACCGGATAAGGTGATAGAGAGGACTGGCGGCTATGTTAGACAGGGGCTCAGGGAAGGCATTTCTTAAGAAGGTAGCATTCGAACCTAGATCCGAATAATGAAGAGGAGCCAGCCATGTGAACACCTCAGGGAAAAGCAATTCAGGCAGAGGGAACAGCAAAGCCTTTGAGGTCAGAACAAGCTTGGCATGTTCAAAGAAGAGAAAGAAAGCCAGGATGTTTGGAGTGTGGTGGGCAAGGGGATGGAAGGTAGGATATGAGATCAGAGAAGTGGTCAGGAGTCAGATCACATTGTAGAATGTGTCAGTCAGATTAGGCCAAACTGCATGGTAATAAATGACCCTCACATCTCAGTAGTGTACGATAAAGAAGTTGGTTGACTTATCACTCGTGCTCCCTGTCCATGGTGGATTGGTTGCACATCTTCTTCACTCCAGGACCCAGGCAGATGGACAACTCCTAACTGGGACACTTCTGGTTCCTTAGCGGAAGGAAACGAGAAGGTGGAGGACCATGTGATGGCTTAGAGCTTCTGCGTAGAAGTAGATGTGCCAGTTTAATTGGCCAAAGCAAATTGCATGGCCAAATGTGATGTCTTTGGGGGTGGGGATGACCACTCCTCCCATAGGGAGGAGCAGCAGCTGTTGAGATCAACAATACAACCTATCGCCTAGGCTATGCTGAGGATAGGTTTTATTCTAAGGGCTATAGGAAGCCGTTATGATTTTTTTTTTTTAAACAAAGGGGTGTTCATGTTGGTTGCCAAGGTAAGTTAAAAAATAGATCAAGAATGAAATTAGGAGATACAAGAAGTAGGGTCATCTAGAAAAGTATGTCTCAGATACTAAGCATATGGTAAGGGGGTTCCATTAGGTTGGAGCCCTAAAAATAATACCAGGACAGACCCTCTGCAGGAGGCGCACTGGGGGAATGACTCGGCCTAGCCTGGCCTCCTCGGCTTTCCATTCGTAGAGCAGCTGTCAGGCACTCTTTGATGGTGTTTGGACAAGGGACCCTGGAATTACCAGTATTCTGCCCAAGATCACAGCATTCGTCTCTATGAGTCTTCTACAGAAAGACGTATATGATGAAAACTGTAAAAGGAAAATAAATAGCACATCATTGCTAGTGAGGGTGGACCCTAAATCCCAACTCAGAGGGCTTTTGTAAGTCAGGCTAGAAGCAGCAGCGGCTACGGCTTCTGTTTTCTCCCCCTACCCACATCAACTATCATACATAAAAAAATCAATCCCTGGCCGTGAGTCTTTTTTCTTTCCTACACGGAGGGGAGAGAGAGAAGAGGACAAGATGGCTGCAGCGCCCAAGGAGAGTGGGTCCCTGGGGCAATGTGCCACTTCTGCCACTAAGATGAAGAGAAAAGAGGAAGAAAAAGCAACAGGTCTGGGAGTTCCCAGTGTAGTGTAGACCAGAGAGCAGATCCCCCCATCCACCTTTAGGCCAAAGTGGCTCCATTCACAGGTAGCCCAGTGCAAACTACCCATCTTCCTCCTCCGTGGGGTGGGGTAAGGAGGGGGTGAAATGGAAACTTCCCTTCTCTTCTATGACTTCCACTGCTACCTTATCCCTCCATTCCAGGAGAGAGAATGGAGAAAGCCAGGCAGGGGGAAAGAACTTTGACTTTTCCACAGGTCTTGACCAAGCTCCACCTGGTGGTGGCTTCATTGTGATTCTTCACTACATGTTGAAATAAGCCACATGGTCCCAGAGGTGAGGAGGGAACACATGACGAAAATACCCAGGACAGTTGACTTGGCCCACCCAGAGATTTTCTTTGAACACCAAATCTTGGCTTCTATTTTTGTAAGAGAATGTCATATCTCTTTAACTAAAATTATAAATGTTATAATTTATACTTCTTTTGGCCCCTCCCCAAGACTAGCACAGGCCAGTCAAAAACAAATTAAATATTTGTATAAATGAACGAGTGAGTGAACAAATCATTTCCCACGAGGCTTACCCAGAAACAACTCTTGTGATCCATCTTTCCCACTGGCCACAGTTTCTGTGATGAACTTGGCATACAAAAGTGCAGAGAGAGAGAAAGAATTTGTGATGCTGCCAGAGAGGAGAGCAACACGTTAGCCTTTCTGCTTCTCCTCCTGCTGGCTGGGCCCTGCCACCAATTGTTAGAGAATTACAACGTGTCTCCGCTTCCTCAAGGGACTAAGACAGCTCCAGCCATTACCCATGGAACTGGCCAGGGAGAATCTACCTGTCAAACTGGCTGGAACATAGAGAGATAAACTCCTGGTGAGTCCTTCTGTGGCACCCTGGGGCTTTGGTGACAGAGTTAATTAATCAAGACACCAGTGTCAAAATTAAAGTGAGGAGGAAAAGTCAATTAGTGATTGAATAGTAGTGAGGAGACATTTTAATGAGGCTCCCTCTCATTTGAGCTGTTCCTTGGCCCTCCTTGTTGGGCGTGGCCACTCTTCCTTTTTCTAAGTACTGGAGGGGTTAGCAGGAAGGAGGGACGAGGCACTCATCTCTCTCCCTAATTTATACCCAGGGGCGGATGGGGAGAGAGAGTCCTCTGCCGTTTGCAATACGCTAGGGCCCCATAAAACTATTTATCATCACTCTGAATTCTTTTCAGCAGGATGTTCATTTCAATTTGCAGTCACCTCTTTAGCTCTCCTTTAGCAGTTTTGGCCAGACTCCTGAGAGAAGATCTGAGCAGAGAGGGGGAGACACAGACAGGCGAGGAAGGCTGGAGCTGGGATCTCCAGGAGTGCGCCTGCCACCGCTCCACCCTCCACAGCCTCCTTTTACTGTATTTGCTTCTACAGGGACAAGGGGAGATTATGATGTTTCGCAGGTGTTCCAAACCCTTGTCACGGTTAATAAAGGTCTGGCAGGAACAGGAGCCAGGATGGCTGAGCAGGCTCTGGTGCTGGGGATTTGGGGAGAGAAGGTAGGTGTAGCTATTGCTCCAGCTGCCTGTGTGACACACAGATGCCCAGGAACCAAGAAGGAGAAACCAGACTGAGGGTCCCTGCTTCCTGCACTTACTCAACAGGTTTACTGAGCCCAGAGGGAGTGTCTGGACAGCAGGACTGGTAGGAGCATGGCTGAAGGCCAGAGAAGGAAGCCCCAGAGCATCAGGTTACCCGGTCAAAAGAGTAGCACAGGAAGGGAAGTGCAAGGTCAAGTGACCGGAAGTGGAGCATTAACAGCAAGATGAAATGCGAGAGGGGAAGCTTCTGGCCTGGGGGTGCTGCATTTCCCTGACCGTGACTCAGATCAGGATTGGGCCCAGGGCTTTGGGAGGGCTTGAGACTGAAATGGGGATTTCAATTTACTATTTCTTCTTATCACAAAATAATACATGTTCACTTTAGGAAAAGCAGACAAGGAAAAAGCAGTTTAACTTTATCTCACTCCTCAGAGACTAACCACTGCTAATATTTCCAGATGCTTTCAAAGTAAATATGTTTAATGTTTATATCATTATAAACACATATGTCACGATTCTATCTGGTGGGCATGAGTGTTTGGGTCATTTGAAAGGTCTATCTGATTTCTTATACTCACAAATTAAAGTCCAGTTTAAAAATTTATTCCCTATAAATTAAAAACTATTGGGTAAAATTGAGATCTTTTTATATATATATATATATGAAAAATAATGAAAATCTTACCATGGTTTTCTTGTGTAATAAAAAACCAGTTAAACGAAGAAAATGATGGAAGGACATAAATGATATGTGAATAACTGGAGAAAAATACCATGTTCTTGGATAGAGAAACACAATATTGTAAAAATATCAAGAAAAAAGAAAAACCAAAAAAAAATTGAAGATATTTTTATAGGAAAGAAAAATACCAAAATTCAGATAACTAAGCTGAAAAGGAAAAAACTCCCACAAGCCCAACACAACAATTTATCATTATGGTTTATTTCCTTTTGGAGTATTTCATATGTATATTTTTACAAGAATGTAAAGAATTACAGCATAAATATGTCTTCAGCTTGTTAAGTTGTCATGATAAATATAACTTTTAATGGCTAAAATATATTCTACAAAGTATATTTATTGCACTTTGTTAAATTATTACCCAATGTTGGGTTTTGAATGCTTCAGATTACATTATTACAAGAATTCTATGGTTAACATTTTTGTGCATGTCACTTTTTGTTATTTTGAATTATCTCCTAAGAGTAGATTTTCCTAAACAAAATTGGTGAGTTAAAATGTTTGACGTTTTGTAATTCTTGATTAACATTGCCAAAACTGCTTTCTAAAATGATTGTCTAATTTGAAGGAGTATTGGTTTTACTACACTTTCACCAGCTAAATATACTATTATTAAATTTTTTTATTGAGGTGTAAGCTGTGGGAAATGAAATGCCCATATTTAAGAATGTAATTTGATAAGTTTTAACAATTATATACACCTTTAAAACTACCACCAAAAGTAAGAAATAGAATATTTTCATCACCCAAGAGAATTCTTTTGCCTATTCCTGGGCTTCATATAAGTTGAATTAACAAATATGTTCTTTTCATCCAGCTTTTGTTGTTTTCCAACACAACATTGTTGAGATCCATCCATGTTTTTGTATGTATTGGTGGTTCACTCCTTGCTACGTCTGAGTAGTGTCCTATTGAGTGAGTATGCAGATCGTTTATCCATTCTCTAGTTGATGAACAGTTGAGTTGTTTAAAGTTTTAGGCTGCTATCCCCAAGAGCAGATGGCTTCACAGGTGAATTCTAACAAATATTTAAAGAAGGATTAATGCCAATCCTTCTTAAACTCTCCTAAAAAATAGAAGAAGGAATATTTACCAACTCATTTTATGAGGCCAGCATCACCCTGATACCAAAGCCAGACAGACACTACAAGAGACAAAAACTACAGGCCAATATCTCTGATGAAAATGGATACAAAACCTTCAACCAAATATCAGCAGACCAAATTCAACAGTACATTGGAAAGATCATACACCATGAACAAATGGGATTAATTCCTGGGATTCAAGGATGGTTCAACATATGCAAATCAAGCAATGTGATATACCATATTAACAGAATGAAGGATAAAAATCACACGATAATCTCAATAGATGCAGAAAAAGTTTTGGATGATATTTATCACCTTTTCATGATAAAAACTTTCAACAAATTAGATGCAGACAGAATTTACCTCAACACAATAAAGATCACATATGAAAAGCCCAAAGCAAACATTATACTCAATGGTGAAAACCTGAAAGCTTTTCCTCTAAGATCCAGAACAAGGCAAGGATGCCCACTCTTGCCACCTCTATTCAGCACAGTACTCAAAATCCTAGCCAGAGCAATTAAGCTAGAAAAATAAATAAAAGCATCTAAAATGGAAATAAAGAAGAAAAATTATCTCTGTTGGCAGGTGACATGATCTTATTTGTAGAAAATCCTGATGACTCCACACAAAACATCTTATTAGACCTAATAAATCAATTCAGTAAAGTTGTAGAATACAAAAATCAGTTACGTTTTAATACACTAACAATGAACTATCTGAAAAGGAAATTAAAAAAACAAGCTCATTTACATTATCATCAAAAAGAATAAAATACTTAGGGGTAAGCTTAAACTAGGAAGTGAAAGACTTGTAGCTTAGCTAAACTTTCGACACGACTCAATGAAAAAATGCACGAAAGACCTGAAAAGACTTTTCTCCAGAGAAGACATACAAATGGCTAACAGGTATGTGAAAAAATGCTCAAAATCATGTATCTTGGGCTGGCCTGGTGGCATAACCATTAAGTTCACATGCTCTGCTTCAGTGGCCCAGGCTTCACAGGTTCGGATCCCAGGCACGGACACAGCACAGCTCGTCAAGTCATACTGTGGAGGCAGCCCACATAAAATAGAGGAAGACTGGCATAGATGTTAGCTCAGTGACAATCTTCCTCAAGCAAAAAGAGGAAGAAGGCAACAGATTTTAACTAAGGGCCAAATCTTCCTTACAAATCAATCAATCAGTCACGAATCATCAGGGAAATGCAAGTCAAACCAGCATGAGATATCACCTCACACTTTTTAGAATGGCTGTTATCAAAAAAACAAAAGGGGGTGAGGCCCGTGGCTAGGTGATTAAGTTCACGTGGCTCTGCTTTGGTGGCCCAGGTGGCTGGTTCAGATCCTGGGTGCGGACATGGCATGGCATGTCCCACATAGCACAACTAGAAGGACCCACAACTAAAATAGACAACTATGTACTGGGGGCATTTGGGGAGAAAACAATTGGCAACAGTTGTTAGCTCAGGTGCCAATCTTTAAAAAAAGACCCCACAAAAAAACAAAAGAGAACAAGTGTTGGTGAGGATGTAGAGAAAAGGGAGAAAAGGGAACCCTTGTCCACTGTTGGTGGGAATGTAAATTGGTGCAGTCAGTATGGAAAACAGTATGGAGATGGCTGAAAAAATTAAAAATAGAACAACCATATGACCAGCAATCCTACTTTTAGGTATTTATCCAAAGGAATTGAAATCAGGATCTTGAAGATACCTGCATTCCTACATTTACTGCCCCCTTATTCACAAGAGCCAAGACGTGGAAGCAACCATCAACAGATGAATGGATAAAGAAAATACAGGATTAACATACAACGGAACATTTTTCAGCCTTAAAAAGAAGAAAATCCTGCTGTTTGCAACAACACAGGTGAATCTGGAGGATATCTATGCTAAGTGAAACAAGCCAGGCACAAAAGGACAAATACTGCGTGATCCTACTTCTATGAGAAATCTAAAACCAAATTCACAGAGGCAGAGAGTAGAATGGTAGTGCCAGGGACTGGGGGATGGGGAAATAGGGAAGTGTTGGTCAAGGGGTACAAAGTTTCATATATGCTAGATGAGGAAGTCCTAGAGATCTACCAGGATAGTACCTATATTTAACAGCATTGTATTGTGTACTTAAAAATTTACTAAGAGAGTAGATCTTATGCTGTGTTCTTATGACTAAATAAATAAATAATAAAGAGGACAGGAGGAAACTTTTGGAGGTGATAGATATGTTTATGGCATTGATTGTGGTGATGGTTTTACAGGTGGATATTTATTTCCAAACTTATTGAATTGTGTACATTAAATTTGTACCACGTTTACATGTCAATCAAAACAAAGTGATTTTTTAAAATTTTGGGCTATCAAGAAGAAAGTTGTTATGAACAAACATAAAAATCTTTTTGTGGACATAACATTTTCATTTCTCTTGGGTAAGTACCTAGCAGTGGAATTTCTTGGACAGAGAGTAGATCTATGTTAATTTTATATGAATTTCTAGAGCAATTGTGCATTTTACGTGTCAATCAGAAATGTGTGAGAATTCCAGTTGCTCTATATCCTTGCCAAAATTTGAAATTGTCAATCTATTTTATTTTAGCCGTTCTAGTGGGAATGAAATGCTATCTAATATATATTTTCCTGTTGACCTATGTTGAGTAACTTTTCAACATACTTTCCATGTACTTACAGGCCATTCCTTTTTTTCTATTGTGAAATGTACTTTTTCATTGAGTTGTATGTCTTTTTATTATTAATTTATAGTTTGTATATACTTATATATATTTATATGTAAACACATAAAGTTTATATATTAAACTATAAATTTATATAAAAAGATACAAATAAAATGAAATGTATATATAAAGTAAAAATTTATATAAATAAAATATAAATTATAAATTATTTATTTATAAAGTGTGTATATTCCAGAACAATTTATTTATCACATATATGTATATATTTATGTGTATGTATATATAAATATATTTATATTTACTATTATTTCCCAGCCTGTGACTTTTCTATTCATTTTATTAGTAGTTTCTATGATGAGCAGCAAGTTTTAATTTTGATGAAGTTCAATTTATCAAGGTTTAAATTTTAAGATTAATCTTTTTTGTGTCTTAAGAAATCTTTGCTACTGTAAAGTTGGGAAGATATTTTTCTTTGCTTTCTTCTAGAGACTTTATGTTTCTAGCTTTGTATTTAGGTATTTGACACATTTCAAATTAGTTTTTGTGTAGAGAGTGAGGGAGGCATTAAGATCATTGTTTTCCTTATGAATATCCAGTTGATACAGCACTATTTCTTAAAAAGGCAATTCTTTCCCCATTGAATTGACTTGGTAACTCTTGAAAATTAGTTCACCATATTCATGTGGGTTTATTTTTGAACTTTCTGTTCTGTTTAGTTGATCTGTCTACTTTTATAACAATACTACACAGTCTTAATTATTTTAGCTTTATAGTTAAGGCTGGAAATAAGATAGTTTATTTCCTCCTACTTTGCTTTTCTTTGTCAATATTGTTCTGTTATTCTAGACTCTTTGCACATCCAAATAAATATAAGAATCACCTTATCAGTTTCTACAAAAAAAAAGCCTGCTGTTGTTTTGATTAGGACTGCTTTGAATTATCAGTAAATTTTGGGAGAATAAGCATTTTAACAATATTGCGTCCTTTAATCAATGAACATGATATATCTCTCTATTTAGTTAGATTTTCTTTGATTTCCTTTAGCAATATTTTGTAGTTTCAGCATAGAGTCTGGCCTATCTTTCATTAGACTTATTCCCAGTCTTTTGATAATTTTGATACTGTTGTAAATAATATTTAAAATTTTATTTTCCAATTATTCATCCAGAGTATTCACTGAGAGTGTAGACTGATTTTTGTATATTGAGCCTATATCTTGCAACCTTAATAAATTTACTAATCATTTTTGGTAATGTCTCTATAGATTTTTTAAGGTTTTCTCCATACAAATCATGTAATCTGTGAAAGATAGTTTTACTTCTTCCTTTCCAATTTATATAAATTTTCTTTCTTTTTCTTACCTTATTGCATTGGTTAGGACCCCCATACAGCATTTCATAGCGGTGAAAGTGGACATTGTTGTCTTGTTGCTAACTTTATTTCACCAGTAAGTAAGATATTATTTGTAGCTTTTATAAATGTTTTTTTTATCAGACTGAGGAAGACCTTACATTCCTAGCTTTAAAAAAATCCTAAAGATTATGTATTTTTTAATTATGCCAGGGTATTGAACTTCATCAAATAGTTTTTCTTCATCTATTGAAAGGATCATATAATTTTTCTCTTATATGGTGTTAATTTGGGGAATTATATTGATTATTTTTTGAATAGTAAACAAACCTTGCATTCCTGGGACAAATCTCACTTGGTCATGATATCTTATTCTTTTATACATTGCTGGATCGGATTTCCTGATATTTTGTTAAGGATTTTTTTTGTTTATGCTCATGAAGGATCTTGTTCTATGTTCTTTTCTTATACTGTCTTTTTCAGGATACAGTATCAGGGTTCTGCTTTCCTTATAAAACAAATAAGGGAATGTTTCCTCTTCCTCAACATTTCTCAAAGTGTGTAAGATTGGCATTATGATTCCTTAAATGATTGACGTAATTTACCAGTGAAGCCATGTAGAGTGGAGTTTTCTTTGGTGTATGTGCTCTTTAAATTACTCATTCAATTTTTAAAACAGATTTAGAGCTACTTAGATTTCCTTTTTGACTTGTGTCAATTTTGAAAAATTGTATTTTTTCAAAGGATTGTCCCTTTCCTACCAGTTGTCAAATTTACTGACATTAAAGTGTTTATAATATTCCTATTTTCAAAATTGAAAGGATCTGTAGTGGTCACACTTCTTTCGTTTCTGATCATTTGTGATCTTTTTTCCTTGATCAGATTTGCTAGAGGTTTATTGATTTTATTAATCTTTTCAAAGAGCCTAGTTAAAATGGTTAATTTTCTCTGTTGATGGCCATTTTCTCCTTCCTTGATTTCCACTCTTATTTTCAACATTTACTTTTTTTCTACTTTGTATTTATTTTGCTTTTCTTCCTCAAAATTCTCAAAGTAGAAGCTTAGATTATTGACTTTATATCTTTCTTCTTTTCTAATATAGGTATTGAAAGCTATACATTTCTAGCTAAACGTTGCTTTAACTGCATTCCACAAATTTTGATGTTTTGTGTTTTCATTACCATTCAGTTAAAAAGATATCTAATTTCCATTGTGATCTCTTACCTGTGCATGGGTTTTTCAGATTTGTGTTGTTTAACTACAAAAGATTTGGCGATTTTCTAAATACCCTAGTGTGATTGATTTTAAACAATATTATTTTAGTCATGTAACATACTTTGTATGATTTCAACCCATTGAAGTGTATTGAGAGTTATTTTGTGGCCGAGCATATGGTCTATTTATGTGTTTGTTTCATGTGCATTTGCAAAAGAGCTTTCGAAATGTCTGGGTTCAGTGTTCTATAAATATCAAGTTGTTTTTTGAATATACTGCGTTCTTACGGATTTTTTGGGGTACTTATTCTACAAATTACTGACAGAGATGTTAAAGTCCCCAAGTATGACTGGATTTCTCTATTTCTCCCTTTAGTTCTGTCATTTTTGCTTCATGTATATTGATGCTCCATTATAAGTTGTATGGATATTCATGATTGTTTTGTTATCTTGTTGAATTTACCTTTTATCGTTGTGAAATGTTTCTTTTAGCTTCAGTAATGCTCTTTGTCTCGAACACTACCTCCTCTCTTATTGATATAGCTGCATTATGTTTAGTATTTGCTTGGTATATTGTTTCCCACTCTTTTTATTTTTAACTAGTTCACGTCTTTTTGTTTAAAGTATCTTTCTTATGAATGGCTATCGTGAAGTTTTGATTTCTTGTACAATCTGACAATCTCTGCTTTATAAATTAGAGCAGTTATTTCATTTATGTTTAATACAATTATTGATATGATTGGGTTTTGGTCCATCATCATGGTATTTGTTTTCCATACCTCCCATCTATTTGTTTTTCCTCTGTTTCTCCTTTACTGCATTTCTTTAGGTGAATTAAATATTTTTAACGTATCATTTTATCTCCTCTGTTGACTTTTTAACTAGACCTATTTTGTTACTTTTAGTAATTTCTCTATGAATCATTTATTTATCAATAAATACTTTCAAAAAACAATATACTATTTCATGAACAATGTAAGAGCTCTGCAACAGTACCTGCATTTACCCCACTCCCATCCTCTCTGCTCCTGTTGACACATATTTCGCTGCTACATATGCTCTAAACTCTAAACTTCATTGTTATAATTCCTGTTTTAAACAAAATTAGTGGTCTTTTAAGAGTTAATAACGTACCCCTTTGGTTCTTTCTTTATAGTTTCCATCTCTGCCCAAATTCCCCATTTGTTCATACACACTTATTCTGTTTATTTTACAGTCACTGTTTAGATAATTCTAACATCTGGGACATCTCTGGGTCTTCTTCTATTTACTCTTCCTCTTTTGACCCAATCTCACATTTTCTTGCCATCTTACGGTCTCTTAATTCTTTATTTATGTTGGGTATTGTGTGTAAAACTCAGTAGAGATTGAAGTAAATAATATTTATCCACAGCAAAGGTTGTGTCCCTTCTATTAGACTGCTAATGTGAGGGGCTGAGACAATTAAAACCAAATTTGGGGAGGGTATGGGCTCTGTTACAGCTTCAGTTTGATCCAGTTCACCGCGGGCTTCAAATGTTCTGATGATGCTATCAGGATTCTCCCTTCTTCAGGGCTCGGCTCTGAGCATCAGTGAGACTCAAGGGGTCTTATCATGCTTCACAGCCCTGTTGCCAGCTTTCTGAACCATAGACAGTGTCTCTTTTTCTGCTTTGCAGCCAGCTACCAGTGTTGGGTTTTGGGTCCTGCCCCCAAGTTTCTGCAACTTGGGAGACCTCTCTACACCCTCTGCCCTGCTCCAAGTCTGAGGAGGGCGCCCATGCTGCAGTTGATGGAGACCTTGCCTCCCTTGAAGAGATTTCTTGCAGCTCTCTGTCCTGTTCCCAGTCTTGCACTTAGGGAGGATCCTGCATGCCTCAAGGGAATTCTCTCAGTTCTCCTTCCCTGCCCTTAGGCTTCAGGCTATTATTCCTGTGTCCTAGTTGAAGACCTAGATGAAAGCATCCCCCTATGGGTGGGTGTAGGCTTGCTCTGTGGCTGGGGCTTTTTGGGATTCTGATCTGTCACATGAGCTCACATACAGGCATTAGATATAATTACAAATTTGACTGATATCTCTTTACCTGACTTTATGGCAGATTCCTCCGCTTCTTGCCTCTTCTTCACGGATAAAAGCAGCTATGAATCTCTTCTATTCTAAGAAGAGCTTGTCACATCTGGAATTTAGCTTATTTAGATTTCTTTGCATCCTGAGCACTCTAAGGGTTTTAAAAACCATGATTTTGTGGCTTACTCAGCTAGTTCTTATTTCTAGGGCAGTTTCAAGAGTCACTTGTGGCTTTCTACATCCTAACCAGAAACAGAAGCCCCAGAGGTATTATTTTTAAATTTATGCTAATATAACAGAGGAAAATGGTAACTTGGTATTTTAATTTACATTTTTTTATTCTCTGGGACCTGAACATCTCAAATCTTTGTTTGCTAGTTACATTGCTTTTTTGTATCTTTTGCCCTTCTATCTTTTAGTCTTAATTTTTTTCTGACCAATACATATGAGGTCTTAAATACTAAATATAGTGCCTCTTTGTTACACTTGATGTAATATTTTTTGTTTGCCGTTTGCTTTTATACTTTATATTTTTTGTAGTCAAGGTTATAGATCTTGCTCTTTTTTAAAATTTCTTATATTGCTTCTAAGCCTCTAAGGTTATTTTTCCTCTAGAGGTTTTGAAAATATTCAATTCTGTTTTTCCGAGATTTGTATGTTGAAAAAAACCCACATCTGACTCTTCCACTCAATTGGGATTTATTTTAGTGCACAACATACAGTAAGATTCTAAAATTACTGTTTCTCCAAGTTGCTAGTTAATTGTCTCAACGCCATTTACTGGGTAATCCTTTCTTTCCCTCAATGAGCTATAATGAATCTTACCTCCTTGTACATAATCGAGTCCATTTCAGTGCCATCTGTTCTGTTACAGGGATCTCTCAGGCTGGTCCTGGGCAGATGCAGATGAATTTTTGAAACTGCAGAGCTAAGGAGCTAGCTGTAGACTTGATATGGCCTCCTCAGGGACCAGGAGTCACTTTCTCTCTGAAAGCAGATGACGGCAGTTACGTAACTTTTATTTATTTACTTATTTAATTGCTTAATTCTTAAATCCCCAACCATTAAAGCTGTTTGAGGTCTGTGATTGTCCTTGACAAGGTTAAATCTTACCCAAGCCCTATTCTGGAAAACAGCAACGGTCAAGGAATGCCCCCCTCTTTTGTGTTCCAGGAAATGGCTGACTGCAGAGATCTGCCCTACCCAGGATGACCTAGCTAAGGCTCAGGTGTAACCCCTTGTTTTCCCATGACAAGGGCAGACACAGACACTCCAAATTCCCATTCTTTGCCTCATAAATGATTAACTGAACACTTTATTCCTATTGACAAATCTGGAAAAAGTACTCGCTGACTTGTCTACATCAAACTTTGGTTAGGCTACCTTTGCCACCCCACCCCCTCAACTTTGACCCATGATCAGCCTGAGCCAGCGCTGGAATGTGGACACAGCCCCTCCTGAAAATAGGCTGACCACAAAGCAAAACAGGCCCTCCATCATCAACTGTCTGATCGTGTCCTCCATCCCATTCCCCCCGTACCCCATTCTTGTTTACTCCTCCCTGTGAAAGCAAACCCCTTCTCTGCTTGACTTCTAGATCTCAGGATCTTACAGATCTTGACGTCACAGCATTCTTCCTACTACCACGTCTCCCTTCCCTACTGCCAGTCCCTTTCCTTTCATGCTATATGTACTATTTGAGAAGAGATAATCTGATCAGTTGACTATCTCTTGACTAGACACATCTACTCACCACTGTGTCCCCAGTGTCTAAACCATTCCTGTAGCAGACTAGGTGACTAACAATTCTTTTAATTTAATTAATGGTTCAAGCTAGTTTTTTAAAATTACAAGAATAAACTCACCGAAAGAAAAAATAAAACAGTTCTGAATGAGATGAAATAAAGCAGAAAATCTCCCTTCCCTTCAAGTTCTATCCTTTGGAAGTTGCCACTATTTATATTTCTTTCATATCTTTCAAGAAATTCTCTATGCTTATGTGAAAAAATATATGTGTATATCACAAGTGAGATCATTTATATTTAATATTCTTCAACTTTCTGTATTCATTATTAATCAGTACATCAGTATGTTTTGGGTATTGTTTCCCATGTCAGTATATATAGTTATTTCATTCTGCCTAACAACAGCATGGCATTCCATTGTGTGCTACATTATGGATGTACCATAATTTATTTATTTTGGTCTAGGTTTTTGATATTACAAACAACACTGCTAAAAATACTCTTATGTATATATTTTTATGTGCCTGTACAAATATGTATAGAAAGATAAATTCCTGTGGTGGAAATACTTAAGAATTTAAAATTTGGTAGATTATCAAATTGTCCTTCAAATTTACACTTCCATCAAAAATGAATGAGAACAGGGGCCAGCCTGGTGGTGTAGTGGTTCAGGTGGTGTCGTGGTGGTGCACTCTGCTTTGGTGGCCTGGGGTTCGTGGGTTCAGATCCCAGGTGTGGACCTACACACTGCTCATCATGCCATGCTGTGGTGGCATCCCATATGCTGTGGTGGCACAGGTGTTGGCTCAGTGGCAATCTTCCTCAAGCAAAAGGAGGAAGATTGGCCACAGATATTAGCTCAGAGACAATATTCCTCACCAAAAAAAAAAAAGAGAGAGAACAAATTTTTTCTAAATCCTGGTGATTCTTGGACTTTGCCTATATTATAGATGAAAAATGGAACCTCACTATTAATACAGTTTACATTTCTTTAATTGTGTGAGCTTGAATATCTTTTCACAGGATTATCAGCTTTTTTTTAAAAATTAGGTTGCTCTTCTATTCTTAGTGATTTTAAAGAGTTCTTTTTCATATCAAGTAAATTAGCTTCCTCTCATATATGTTGCAAATAATTTATCCCTTTGTCTTTTGACATTGTAAATGTTATTTCTTGCCATATAAAATGTTCATATCTATTAATCTTTTCTTGTATAGCTCCTATATTATTTTCAATTCAATGAAGAGATGCAGCATAGTTTACTTAAAGCCAAAATTTATGAAGATTTAAGCTATCTTCACTTTTTAAATTATTTTGAACCATATTTGCAGATACATACTTATACTCATTGTTGACTATTTCCTTTGGGTAAATTGCTAAAAGTATTATTTTGGTGTCAACAGGTGTGAACATTTTAAACATTTAACAGGTGTTGCTAAATTGAGGCCGCTAACTCTCACCCCCTTTTGGGTCCACTGCTCTGTCACATTGGTAGAAATGCTTTTTTCTCTCGGAAGAGTTAGATGCTAGAGATGAAAAGGGATGAGGAGCAGGAACACAGGGGCCCAGGAGGAAGAGCATTTTAAGAAGACATTGTAAGGGACTACACGACAGGGGCAAATTCAAGTTAGCGTTTTTATCACTTAGGTTTACTCCTGGCACAGTTTGCTGGAGAGGCATATCTGGTGTTCCTGAGCTTTGGGGGTGGGGGTGGGGGCTGATGAGAACCCTGCCTTATCGTTGGTTTGTACACAATGATGGTGAATTTCTATCAGCAAGAAGGGACCCCTTTCTCTCCCTTTTCCTGCTACATACGAGCCCATGGTCAGTACAGTTTACATATCTCCTCTATGATTTACTATAACCTTTAAGACTAGATTGGAGCAAGGGGCAAATTCTCTCTACTTGTGGATAATGAATTCGGAGTAAATTGGATTTCTCTCTTTCAAATATAAATGAAAGGAGAATTTGCAAATCTTGACTGTTGCTGCTCATTCTACCACAGGTAAATTGCACACTGCCTTGCACTCTTGCAGAAGAGCATGAAGCTAGAATTTCTCTACTTTCAGAGTTGAAACTGGCCTAGGAACTTTAGTACTAGGTGACAAGGTGGCCGATTTGTCTGATTGTTCCTTTTTATGACCTCCAAAGGATTATATAATCGTACACTCAGAAACTTGTCTTAACTGATCAAGCTTTTACATTAATATCAAAGTTCACTCTCTCTTTGGGCCTCTGCCATCTTCCTCACAAGACTGTGAGCTCCTCGAGAGCAGCCTTACTATGTGCTGGAGCATGGTGCTCTGGCAGGTGCAGGGGACCTTTGTCAAATCCCTAAGCCCAGAGGTGATTTCCTCTGAAAGTCTTACAGCTGCAGGCGCTCAAGGCAGGGCGTTCTCACCTGATCTGACATGGCAGAACCTGCTCCCCAAAGAAGAACATTCATTTTATAGGAACTTTCTTCAGGATGACGTAGCAGAGGCCATGGACTTTGTGGAGAAAACCATTTGCCGTTCGTACAAAACCTGCCGTTGGTGGCTCTTCTGCTTAGTTCCTGTGTGCCTTTGGGCAAGCTCCCTAACTTTCCAGGGCCCTGAACAACTCACCATGCATTTTGTCCTTGCTTTCCCTAAGTTCCTGGCAGGTACTCCGTCCCATGTGGGAGCAGAAGGTGACCCCCACTCTAGCCCTTCCTTAGGTTTTTGCAAACTTTCTCAGCAGAGACATGCCAATCATGCTTTTGGAGCCTGTGTGAGGTGTGAATGGACTCTTGTTAAGTGAACAAGACAGGAGGCTGAGGGTGGTGGGAGGTGGGGTCGAGGAGGCATTAACGGTAAGACAGTTGGGTATAAAGTGGGGTCCTCGGGCCAGCTGGGAAGCAGAAGGACTCCCTGTCAGGCACAGACCATTAGGAGAGCCCAGGGTGGTGGGGTTGGAGGGCGGTAAGAGAGACGGATATGGTCTTACCAAAAATAGGACTTGGTGAGTGCCAGGCTCTGTGCCATGCACGCCTGCTTTACCATGCTCTGTGCCCCATTGCTGATGGTCAGAACTGGTAGCCTAAGAGTTGACCGTTAAAATCCCTGACCTTTCTAAGCATCAAGGTTTGGTCTGAGGCTGAGAGGGTAGCAGCGTGGAGTTTAGGACTTTTTCACGTCTGGTTTCCATTCTCAGAGCTGCTCCTGACTTCCCAAGTGATGTGGCGGAGGCCCTTGGCAGGGCTGGCCTGAAACGGGCAGGCGGGAAGGTAAAGATCCAAGGTGAGTCAACATCCACGAAGGGTCAGAGATGGCAGATTAAAAATGGGCACTGAAGACAGAGGAAGCCAGAAAGCACAAAATTAGAGTTGGCGTATGAGTGAAAGAGATTAAACAGAAAAAGAAAAATCGCCAGAAGCTTTGGATTTACCCAGCCGGAGTTTCTCCGCTGGGCAAGGAAAGCTTAAGTAATCCAAATTAATTTCTAGTTAAAGGCAGAGCTCAGAGAGCAGTCAAACAGGTGACCACAGCTGGCACCAAATTTCCCTGGGAGATAAACTACTAATGCTAAAAATAAGCCGTGTGTGCTGAGAAAGGGGCTGGAATCAGCCTGCCCTGATTAGGAGAGACAGGGGAGGTCTGAATGTTTCTTTCAGTCATTCGTTCAACACATCTACAGCAAGTCTTACTTTCTGCTAGGCACTGGGCTTCCTGAGTGTCTGAGACATGGTCCCTGCCTTAGAGCCACTCAGTCTAACGTGGGAGATGCACAAGGAGAGTGTTGCTGGATCACAGGATGGGTAATCTGAGGACAATACCCAATGGCACCCTGTATGAAGGAAGTAGGGGAAGGTGGATCGGGATTGGGAGTTAGAAAAGATGTTCCTCAGAGTCAGAGCAGAATCTTCCTTAACTGAGCCTGGAAGGACCAACAGGCATCATTGTGCTGACCAGGAGGGGAGGAAGGGACTTTGGAGGCATGGGAATAGCGAGTGTGATGACATGGAAGCAAGAGGGAGCCTGGGTGTGCTTTGGGGCAGTGCCAGCAGTCCTATAAGGCTGTGGCATGGTGTGCGTCTGGGGAGGTGCCTGAGGCGAGACCTCTGGGGCAGGCTGGGGCCAGGCTATGCTGAGCAGTTGGATTATATTTTGAAAGATGATGGGGAGTCCCTGGAGAGTTTTCAGCAGGAGAATGACATGATCGGATTTATGTTTTGGAAGGTTGCTCATTTAGCATCTCGGGGGTGGGCTGGGGTTAAGACCGGAGGAAGCAAGATCTTCTGCAAGATGATGGCGGTCACCCAGGTAAAGGGGTTGTGGCCTGAACTGAGGCTCTGGAGGTGTGGATGGAGGAAAGGAGAGGGAGCTGGGAGATATCAAGGGTTCAGATATCAAGGGATGGAACCCTCAGACTTGGTGATTGGGTGACTATTTCAATGTGGTGTGTCAAAAGAGTCAGACTTGGGGTGCCATCCTAGGAGAGGGGGAGGAGAGGAGGGCAAAGAGGGCTTAGGATGCACAGAGGGGACAGATCGAGACCTGGAGTGTTGCTGTGCCTATAAGACATCCAGATACCAGGCGGCTTGGAGTCACATCCCTTTCTGTTTTGCTGTTAACTCCCACCTCTTGAAGTGGGCACCATCTGGGTCCCACCTGAGGCTTCCATGTGGGGCTCTACCCATGCTTGTTCCAAACAGTAGCACCCTGACTAGTGGGTTCCCAGGATGGCTGGGTGGTGGCGTTTGAGGGTATCCAATTTCACGGTATAAGAGGTCTTCATTCTACTGGCTTGGTCTTTGAGAGCTCATTTTGAGTGCTAATCCTTGGGGGATAAACGAGACAGTGGTTTTCAAACTGTGTTCCTTAGAGCCTAGGTTTCTGGCCTCAGGAACTACTAAGTGGAGGACTAAGGCTGGAGAGGGTGGGCAGGGGAGGAGAGAGGGCGAGGCCAAGTGGAGACTCAGGGTGGGCTCCTGCCCCTCTGAGCAATCCTGTAAAGGCTCTTTTAAAAAGTCGTTTTGAAGGAAAACTCATTTGTGGATAAATGGGCAGCTGAGATCCAAGAGCTCTTCATATCCTGGTAAGGAAGCCCGCATGAAGTTTGAGGGTGGGGTCGGGGAGGGAGGGGCACACTGGGGAGAATCCGCTGAGGACTGAGTTAAGGAGCTGAACACAGCGCTAACCAGCAGCCAGAGCAGGTCTGGTTTCTGTGGAGTCCTCGGAGGGGTGGAAGAGGAATGAGTGATGAGGCTGTGTAGGGCTGGGGCAGGGAAGACAGAGAAATACTCTACCGCAGAGGTGGCAAATTAGAGGCTGCCTGCAGAAACCACAACACAGATACGTTTGGTTTGGCTCTCACAGTGTTTTTATAATTTCTGAATTAGTTGGCAGCATTTAAAAATCAGGAGACTTTAAGTAAAATTTTGATTTCGGACTGCCCTTGAAAAAATAAAACAAGACCTGAGCTCAGGGGCTGGTACTCCCACAGGGCAACCATCAGCTGGAGCTGCCTTGGAGACTGGAGGGCTGTGCTTTCCACCTCGCACCAGCCTCCTCTCCTCTTGCCTGGCCCGAGCCTGCTGTGCTCACTGATGGTACCCACCTGGGCGCTGTGAGCATCTGAACTTGCAACGTCTCAGTTAAGTCACCTCCCATAAGCCAAGCTGGCCGGGGGCCAGGGGCTCACTCCTTTCTTAACTTCAAAGACTTTTGCAGCACAAAATGACTGTTTTCTCTGCCCCTCTCCTTGCAAAAGACTTTTGCTTAAACTGAGTTCCTACTATGGGAACTGTCTCCCTTCTACCATCTTGCTTGTTACCAGGTACGTGAGTATAGTTGGCCATTCTAGGTTAGGAAGCCAGGCACTGACCTCTGGACAATGGACTGTAAAATTGTCACTATGACAAATGTCGCAAGAGAGTAGTATGTTAGAGCTCATAGCAAAGGGCTCTGTCCTAGTCCAGAAGGACCAGGCAGGTGCCTCTGAGATCTCTGGATGAGAACGAGTTAACAATGTGCTGATGGGAAGAAAAGAAGTTGCATGCGGGTAGAGGGAAGAGCAAGATGGAGAGATGCTAGGGAGGGAAGACATGGACAGATGAGTGAGGAGGCAACTGTATTAGCCCAGGAGAAAGATGCTTGCTTGGATTAGAGTAATGTCAGGGCATGAATTTGAGGGAATTTTAGGAAGTAAAGAGATAGCACTGAGGGATGGGTTGCTGTAAGGAGTGCGAAGAGGGCTGTGAAATGATGTGTCCTTAATTTCTGGCTTACGTAGGTAGACAGAGTCGTGGCATTCACTGAGATATGGAGCCGTAGGAAAGCGTGCACAGGAAAGATCACAAGTTCACCCCTTCTGAGTCTGAGGTGACTTTGAGACATCTCAAAGGAGCTGACAAATAGCCAGCTGGATACACAGCTCTAGAACTCAGAGAAGTTCGGTCTCTCTAAAAAAAGCTGTCTGCTGCCAATCCACTGGTCTGACTGTTGGCTACATACTGGGCAGTTTGCATTCTCGGACTGGACAATTGCATCGTTCATTCATTCATTCAATGATTGTTCATTGGACATGAGTGACTGTGTAGGAACTCTGCTAGGTGCTGGCTATACAGCGGTGAACCAACAGATGCTATTCTTCCCCTCAAGGAACGAAGCCGTGAGCTTTGCAGAAAGCGTGGATGTGACCAGATTGCCTCATCTCGAGTTTTGCCTCCCCCTCCTCACCCTATTGGGATTATTAAAGGGGGAGGGGAGTTCTCCGTATCTTCCCTTCCCTTTGATTGTGGCTAACCATTTAGAACAGATTTACTCATGTTTTCACGCTTCACAGCTACCTTTAGACAAGAGTTTCAAAACTGTTGGCTGTGACTGCTTTGATAGGAGTCTATGTAGTATATTGGGGTCTAAAGCTCTGAACGCTTTGAGATAGGAAACCAGATCTTGAACACCCCCTGCTCCCAGTATTAGAGCTGATCTCCCAGGCCCTGAATGAACTATTGCACATCACGTGAAACTTAGCCTTTTTCAATACTCAGAGCCAGAAGAAAGTGAATGAATCATGAACAATGATTTGCTTGTCTGTCTCCTTCCTTAGACTTTAAATCTCTTGAGGGAGAGACCATATTATTCAACCTTGTATCTTTGGTTTCTGGTACCGTCCATGGCACACCATAGGGGATCAATGATATCTAGGCTGAATGAGTAAATGAACATGGAGCATCTTTTGACATTGTCTTGTTCTTCTAACTAATTTTTATTTTACTTAAACTTGTATGGTTTTGCCTCATCTCCTCCACTAAAATTTGCATTGCTGTAGGTGAGACCTTTGGCTGCTCTGTGATGCTGGACTCACAGCAGATGCTCACTACAGATCTGTTCGTTGCTTAGAATTAGGAAGAGCTTGGCCCTCTCATCACTCTCCTTCACCTGTAATCATCTCATCAGTGAGTTTTCTCAATTTTCCCTGGTTTATAAGAGCAAATCCAAGTCATTTTCTGAATACTCACCACGTCTAGGCACTATATTCAAATTTCGGATGGAAAGACCCTGAAGCAGGGACACTTGGAAGACTTCTTTAACTGTCACAAGCTAAGTACCTTCTCTCTGTCTCTTCCCAGTGTCTTTGGAGGCAGGTATTACTATTCTTCTGATTTTAAAGTAGAAGAGAACTGAAGCTCAAGGAGGTCAGGCAACCTGCCCAAAGTTAGGATTTGGATTCAGATGGTTCTGTTTCCAAAACCCATGCTCTAAGTCAGAGTGCACAATTTCTATAACCATCAGAATCACCTGGGGGTCTGGGAATATCCTGGCCTCCACTGCAGGTTGTGTTGTGATTTAGAGGGTGGGCTGGGGCCCAAGAGTCTGTGTTTGTTTTTTTTTTTTAAAGATTTTATTTTTCCTTTTTCTCCCAAAGCCCCCTGGTACATAGTTGTGTATTTCTAGGTGTGGGTCCTTCTAGCTGTGGCATGCGGGACGCCGCCTCAGCATGGCCTGACGAGTGGTGCCATGTCTGCACCCAGGATCGGAACCGGTGAAACCCTGGGCCGCCGAAGCAGAGCGCGAGAACCCAACCACTTGGCCACTGGGATGGACCCCCAAGAGTCTGTGTTTTAACAAGCAAGCACCAATGGGATTCTGAGACAGGTGGCACTATGGGTGCTGTGCCAGCATCGACATGGGACACAGTTACCCAGAGGCTTAGACTGACTGTGTCTCTGACATGCCATCACTGCCCCTTAGAGGACAAGGGATATGACATGTTTCTGCTTTGTGTTTACGGAAACCTATAAGCCTGAACAAAACTGCACAGAGGGTACCTCCAATAGGGGCCTTTGCATGAGTCCCTCTTATAAAATGGGAGGCGATTAAGCACAGATAAGCACGGGCTCCGATTACCCCACATCAGCCCAATAAATGAGATTATCTTTTCCTCTTCATATCACCACCTTGGAAGTAAAACAAACGAAACCAAAGAAGAACAGGTAAAGAGGACACACACCCACCCCCGGGCAAAGGGGTATGGAGGTTAGAATTCATGAGGGACCACTGGGGATGCTGGTAGTGGAGTGCAGCCCTTCCTGGATCTCAAGGAAGAGGGGAGGAGAAGCAACTAAGACCTAGTGAAGGTCCAGGGTCCCATCCCAGAGGGAGAACACATACGGCCTCCTGAAGGGGAAGAGCTCCGATGCTAGTGCCAAACAGCTGGGTCGAATCCTAGCTCCTCCACGTACTGACGGTATCACCTTAGGCCAGCTATTCATCTTCTCCAGCCTCAGTTTCTTTCTCTGTAAAGTGTGAATACTAATACCTATGCTGCAGTGTGTTGTACGGATTAGAGATACCAAGGACACCTTGCTCGACACAGAGCCTACTCTCAACAGAAGGTACCCATTAGCACGGGTCTGAGGTTTTCAAGGGCATGCCTGGAAAGAAGTCAGCATTCAGCTTTCCCCTAATCCTGCACTAAAAATCTCCCATGGGCAGCCCAGGGGAGAGTCCTGGCTCCAACACTGACTCATTGAGTCGACATAAATATTTATTGAGAATCAGGCAACCTCACCAAATTTCTTCCCTACCCTCTGGCCCTGCTCTCTTCTTTTTATAGTTGACAGTATTCTGCAGAGAGGGGCTCAGCATTTAAGAAGATGAGATGGAGGGATCCAGGAACTGGGAACTTGGAAGAACTTTAGCTGATGTGAAAGGTGCAAGACTGAAAATGCTTTAGAGCCTGAAATTGAGTAACTATTGAGATTTGCTCCAGAGCCTTCGATTTGCTGTTGGCATATTTATAGGAGACCCTGGACTGTTAAAGGATGTGCAGGCTGGGCCACTTGCCAAGGAAACCCTGGCTTCGTTCCTTCTGGAGCTCGTCAAGCTTTTGCTGCCTTAGGTGGTAGCCTTGAAGCCAGGGGACCTTTGGAGGCCCCAGGACGGCTCTGGGAAAACAATGTTGAAAGCAATAATAACTGATATTTAGAGAGCCACCGGGATGAATGCATTATCTTATTTTATCTTCACAGCAATCCTGTGAGTTAGGCAATGATGCTATGGTGGTGTCCTATAATGATTAAGTGCAATAACTCTGGGGAGAGCAGTGCAGAAGACTGAGGCCTGACTTTTACTCACTGTGTGGACTTGGTGAGTTCTTAATCTCTGTAAGCCTCAGTTTCCTCACCTGAAAAATGGGAATAAACATATCTATCTCATAGGGTTATTCTGAGATAGTCCAGATAAAGCAAATAGCCAATATCTAGCAATTAGTATAACATGCAGTAAATATTCAGTAAATATTGGTCTTGTTATGTCCATTTTGTAGATGCTGGCACTGGGGCCTCAATAGAATAAGTGGTGTGCCCAGTCATATAGGTAGGGAGCAGAGGAGCCACAACTCAAGCTCAAGTGTGTTTGAGTACAATGCTTTTGTTCTTAATCACTGGGTATCCTGCCTGAGCTGAAAAATCCCCTCAGGAACTCTTGCTCTACTGAATGATAACTGAATGAGTTCCGGTCTCTCCATGTTCTTTAAGAGGCGAGAACCTCCAGCCTGGAAGGGTAGAGTCGAGAGGGCACTGGGGCAGCCAGGCCATGCAAGGAGAGTGACTGCTGCTGAGGCCGTGTATTCTGAGACAGTGTTGGTGCATTGCCTTGCTTTGGGCTTTCTGAGCAAGCCGCCCAGAAAGGCCACGTCTATGGTGCACTGCCTTCATTTTGACTTGCTCTGTAGCCACAATCTCAGGAAAGAGCACCAGAAAGGACTGGATTTACTGGGTCAGTTTGTTGGAATGCAGGTTGTCCCATTTCAGCTGGAGCAGGCTGCAGTGGAGGGATGCACTTTCTCTCTGTCTGCCATCCTGCTGCTTCTTTTCCTCTCGTGCACTCTCTCTCTCTCTCTCTATCTCTCGCTCTCTTTCTCTCTCTCAGGCTCTCACTCTTGCGCTCTCTCAGAATTCCTATGGAAAGAACACCTAGTCAGCAGCCTGCAGGCTTTGATGCCACATACTTGGAGCAGTGGACTGTGACTCGATCTGTGCTTCTCAGACTATTTGGGATGAAGGAACAGGGTTTGTCTTTGACAGTTTCTTGCAGAATGGTATTTTTATAAAATATATATTTTTCTAAAAAGTGTATTCTTTGGACTACATTTCTGAGAAAATGCAATAAAAAGATATAAAAATACAAGCTCTTTTTTTTATTATGAGAGAAAACTCTTTAAATTTCTCTGCCAGATTGCTATAAAAGTTTCAAATGCTTACTTTCAATTTCTGAACTCACCTCACTGCGGACCAGTAACAAACAATTTGCAGCTCAATCGTGACATGCGCTTTGGGTAGCCCTGGTCTACATGACCTGGAGGGGAAGTGGGAGGCCTCCAGCCTGAAGGGCTTGAGGGCCTCGCATCCACAGGTGGCAGGTCTGTCTCACTGCCAGCAGTTTCAGTGATGGACATGGCCCTTCCAATGGCTGTCACTGTCAAGTGATGGTGACCGGCATGGTGCAAAGGGTATGTGTAGGAGCCACGTCCTGTCGCCTGCAGAATGCAGTCCACGCTGCCATGGCAGGTTCCACGTGGCTCTATGGCAGTACCACGTGGAAAGGAGGCCCCAGGCTTGAGGTTGACAGGAGCTCCCATAAATAATTGCCTCAAGGTTTAGGTTCTGGGAGGAGGACTCAGAGTCAGCTTCTTATCTTCGTCTCTGATTGGCACACTAGAGGGTTATTGGGGGAGGGGAGCAAAGGGAAGCCATGGGCCCACTCCACACAGGCCTGCCTGTCATGGACCTGAGAAGCATGATAGCATATCAGATCTTCTTTCCCCTTAACCTTGTCAGCCTGCCTTCTAGCTCAGACAGTGCCAGCAGTTGACATGAGGAAGGGAGGATGATGGGAAATTCCTCTCCTGGCAACAGGAAATCTGTTAGGGGAAACCTGAGGGAGGGGAGCTTGCTCTAGAGTCATATCTGCCAATATCTTGAATCAAACATGCCCAAGAACAGGTCCTTGCCCCTCTACCCATCCTGCCCTCCCCCCAGGCTGCATCAGTCCATGCACACTCTGTTACCTCATCACAGTGTTTAAGGGAGCTGTACTCTGATTTCTGAAAAAGTCTCGGCCAAGGAGAGAGAGACTCCTGTGATGGTGGGTGGATGTGTCTGCCTCCCTGGAGGTCACACACGTACCTGTCCCTCTAAGTGCATTCTTTCTTTACGTCTTCTGTCCCAAAACCCCAGACCCACTTGGCACAGCCCATTATTTTCCTATTTCAGAAGAGTTTCTTCCAGCTTTCAGTGTATTTATAGCACGGCTGGTGACTGACAGGTCCTAACTCAATTAGGCAAACCCAGCTTATGACTCACTCCTGAGGTGCCCCAGGTAGGGCCATTCAGAGTCCTGTCATTACTATTTGGCATCCCAAATGCCTTAAGCTCCCAGGAACAAAAGACACAGCTCTCACAGAGAGGAAGGAGTCTTTTATAAGTCAAGGATGGGATTCAGTAGTGTGATAGCGTCTGCTTTGCTTTCCAGCCAATGCTGGAAGGGAGGAGGGGCCAGCCGGGGAAGAACAATGGAGGCTTTCATACGGAGGGAATGGCTGCTGCCAGCCCCCACGTGCCCCTGGTCAGACGTCTTTCTCCTTTTCCATCTTTATCCCCAACAGCATCCCTTGCCACTTTTCCCCTGAAATCAAGAAATGACAAGGATCAGGCAGGTGAGAGGCAAAGGTCTGAGTGGGGATTGTACAGAAAGGGACACTTTGGCCTTTCAAGGTATTCAAAGCTGAAAAGGCAAGGCCACGGCTATAATGCGGTCATTCTAATGGGGTCCCCTGGGATGCGTCAGTCAGCTCAATCTGCAAATCACATTTATTCCCAAGATGGTAGAATGTAGTAGCTAAGAGCAGGGCTTTGCAGTCAGACAGAATTGGGCCTCAAACCTCTCTATGTGTTAAAATACCTCTTTTCCAGGGAACTTTCAAGTCTTTCTGTGACAATCCCATTCATTCATCACCAATAGTCCTGTGGTTTTGGCAAATCAGTTAACATCTCTATCATTTTCGTTTTCTAGACAGGGGAGAAAAGCTTTCTCTAACCCTATTAGCATCACCCCACATCACAGTTGTTAGCTACACCCAGTTAAGGGTTAACCGTCTAGAAAAACCTCGTCAGAAACCCATCCCAAAGTGTGCAAATACCCAGGAGAGAGCTGGAGAGTAATTGCAGGTAGCTGGACAGCTGCTGCAGCTCCACGAATACTTTTTAAATGTGGTTGGAAGGCGCACTGTGCATGTAGCCGCGCAATGTAAATGCTAAGTAATGACGACGGAGCCCATGGAAATGGGCAGGACTCTCCGCCTACCCATAGCTTCCAGCCTCAAAAAACAAAACCCTAAAGCTGCTTCTGTATGCGATCCATATCCAGGTGGCCCTGTCTCTCTGTGCTCTTGGAAAAACATTGTTTACTTGGGGGAGGCTGGGGATGGATTTGGGAAGAGGGGCGGAGGCCAGTTGACTTCGTTTCAGAGGGGCCCCAAACCCACCTTCTCCTTCCTTTGCCCAACAGAAAGGATGTGCCCACCATTCCTCTTCTCGCCTTTTTCCCCCTTTTCCCCTCTCTTGCCTTGCGCTGGCCTAACCCAGAAGGGGCATCTGACCTGTGTACTGGGGCCGAGTTGGCTATGGCGGAATTCTGGGGTCTTTGTTTTGCCCTGGGAGATACAATGGTCAAGAAAAACACATGAAAACTTTACCCAGTGGGAAAATGGTGGACCCTGGCAAATTGGATAAAAACCAGCAGCAGTCAAAGAAAGTGCCAACGTCCCGAGGAAAGAGGGTGGGAGGAACTGAAGGAACATATTCCCAGGCCTCTCTGCCCCCATCCCACCCCCGCTCTCCACCTGCTCCCAGTCCCCTTTCCCCTCTTTTCTTTGCCTGAAGTCATGCTGTAAGTGGACTGGGGGTGGGGTGGTCAGATGAGGCCCCTGGGGACGGGAGCTGCTGTCCTCTGGGGCCAGGGTTTCTTAGGCTGTCTCCTCCCATGAAGGGCATGCAGTGGGGACACTGTGCTGGGAACTTTGTAGAACACACTCTCTACCCTCATTCTCTAGAGTCTCTTTACAGACAAGAACAATTATTGTTCCATCTTTATCACAAAAAAATGAACAGCAAGCAAAGTCACATTACTAATGACACCCTCCTTCCACTTCCCTTTTGAGGAAAAGTTGATAAATATAGAAAAGCCCAAATAAGAAAACAAAAATCTCCTGTCATCCCATCATTCAGAAATAACTCTGGTTAGCATTCTGATGTAAATTATTTCACTCTTTTTCCCTCTGAAAAATACATTTTTAGTAAAATTAGACATCATACAGTAATATAACCTGCTTCTTGCACTTAACAATATCCATAAACCTTTCCCAGCATCATTAGATAGTTTTCCCAGCATCTTTTTTATGTTTGCAATGAATTTCATCATAAGGTTATAGCATAATTTATTTAAGAATAGCAAACACTTACAAAATGCTTCCTATGGGCGATGCTTTACACGCAGCATCTAATTTATTCCTCACCATAGATCTAGGAGGTAAATACTATTACCATGCGCCTTTTATAAATAAGGAAACAGGGTTGGAGGCAGTATTTTGCCCAAGGTCGCACCGGGTGTGAGCAGAGAGCTGGAGTCTGAGCCTCACTCCCCTGCTTCCGTCTCCCGAGTCCACGAGCTCCCACACCGCACTCCACCTTAGCCCAGCTCCCATGGCGGGCATTTAGATTGTTTCCAGCTTTTAAATATTACTAACAGAGCTGTGAAGAACATCTTTATAGCTATATGTTTTGCACACGCCATTGTTATTTTCAAGGATAAATTTCTAGAAATGAAGCAGCGACGTCAAAGAGGATAAAGATTTTATGGATTAGAGGATTGGTTGGGGGCGTGAACAGACCGCCCACGGGCAGAGCTGATCCACGGGCACGTGGGCGAGGCAGTACCTGCTCTGTCGCTCCCCGTCTTCCTCAGCTCCTCTCCTCCTGCCCACTGGAAAGACCAATCAACTTGGATTTCTAGCGCCAATCTTGCGAGTAGCATTTCCCAGCACCCTATATACTGAGAATTCTCATTTTAAAAACCAGTGCCACATTGTTAGGTGGAAAAAATGGTATGATTTTCATTTACAAATTTTAAATTGCTAATAAGGCCAAATAAGCGTTTTAAATTTGTTGATAAGCCACACATATTTCTTTTTGTTGACTTTCCTGTCCATGTCTTTTGGGATAAGGCATGGTTTTGACATCCAGGAACTCGTGGCATTCACGTGTTCTTGTTCCCACTCCCTTCCTGGAATGGATGGATGGATGAATGAAGGATGAATGAATGGACTGCATTTCCTAGAGTTTCCCCTGTGAGGTGTTTAACAAGAAAACTGAGAGTATCTATCCCCTCTGCCTTATTGACCTGGCAAGTCTTCCATTAACTTCAGCCCCATTTTTATTCATTCTGGAATGTAATCCTTGCTAAACTTAGTCTGTACTCCGTCTCTGACTTAGAAATTATTCTTAGAAATGGTAGACATGGGAGCTATCCTCATGCTCCTGAGTTCCTAAGAATAATAATACTGGCTATTATTTATCAAACACCTGCCAAATGCACATTGTTTTTGTCCTCAGCACAACCATACGTGGCATATATCTTTGTCCTCATTTTACAAATGAGTAGAGGGCTCAGGGAAGTTGGTTGACTTGTACCGGGTCATACAACTAGCAAGTGATAGGAGAAGTGACATGCCTCTGTGTCGTGGTGTCAAGGTGTGTCAAGGTAAATTATTAAGGGGTTTAGAAATTCTATTTTTTTCTTTCTTCCTTATTGATAATCCTTATTTATTTCATGACTATCAAAAAATTAGACCGTTGAAACTTAGGAAATTGTTACGGCAGATTTTATATCGAGAAAGTATTGGAATAATTATTTCTAGAATGTCCTCCAGTGGATTGCATCTGTGATTGAAATGCACATCCTTTGAGAACCAAAAGAAGCCCGTATTGGACTCAGAATCCATCTCCCTTCAGCTCCCCGTTGCTGAGCCAGCCAGCCAAGTTTGTGCACATACCCTCTTTCCCCAGTGCAGGCGGCTGGGGTTGTATCACGATGCTCCCTCCCCCAACTTCCTCCGATGCTTCTTGACTGAAGGATGGAGTTGAGAGCCTCACTGTGGCTGGAGCAGAACACTTCCTGAGGGGCAGGAAAAGGTGGGAATGGAGGAGCTGTAGAATGGCTGCTGGCCACCCACATGTCTGCTGGGATGGAGTGTCCCTGCCTGCCCAGTCCCCAAAACGAGCCTCAGACAGAGGGACAGAGCAGCGCCCCCGCTCAGTGACCTTGGTGAGGGTCACTCCCTTCTCCTGTAGCCTCTCCTACATACCTCTGCTGGGGCGCTGGGCACCCTCTCCTGAAACCATGTTCACGTTTTTCTCCCCAGCTGGCTGGGAAGCACTTGAGTGTGGCAACTGATTTATCTACCTTTGAATACAAAGTAGACACTCAAGAAATGTTTGAGTATATGAATAACAGAATGACTGGCAGGAGAGTAAGTACAGTAAGACCAGAATAAGCTTCTGATTTACATGTGATGGTTTGGTCGGGAGGACTGGACAAAATGACTTAACAGAGCTCCTGGTGAATTTCCAGGTCCTGAATGGAACTGGCTTCTTTGACTTTCCTTTCCAAGGGGAAGGCAATAAAGTCTATCCTCTGGATAGAACATTGTCCACCCACCCCTTCCGCCACCACCGTCTCCCTGACCCAATGCACACACCCAGCCCAGAGCCTCCACTTCCCCTGCTGAGGTGGTTTAGAAAGTCAGGACAGGGCCGGCCCGGTGGTGCAGCAGTTAAGTTCGCGCATTCCGCTTCGGTGGCCCAGGGCTCACTGGTTCGGATCCCGGGTGTGGACATGGCACCGCTTGGCAAAGCCATGCTGTGGTAGGCATCCCACATATAAAGTAGAGGAAGATGGGCACAGATTTTAGCTCAGGGCCAGTCTTCCTCAGCAAAAAGAGGAGGATTGGCAGTAGTTAGCACAGGGCTGATCTTCCTCAAAAAAAAGAAAAAGAAAGAAAGGACATATGATAAGGACTCTCCTTTGACGTGTTCTTCCCAAGAGGCTGCAGGCTGCTCCCCCAACACCAACAAGAGGTCAGGCTTGAAGGAGAGTGCGCAGAGCCGCCCTGTTTACCTGCTGACCCTGTGTCTTACAGCCCAAGATGTGTGCCCGAGACAGAGAGAGCTCGGAGCTCTTGGACGCTCTGCTCTTCCAGGAAGGCTCACGGCTAAGTGAGAGGCGACAGAATGTAAGCAGCACTTGGTCTCTTCAAACTTGTGAAGTCAGCTTCTTTCCTCTCTCACTGCTGAGATCTGCTGTTTCTGAGAAGACTTCTCCTCAGGTGGGACTGAAGGAATCAGAATAATTCAACAACTCTTTAGCAAGGGTAGGGGGTATGGGAGATGGGAGTGGAGAGTTCACAGGAGGGTAGAGTCTAATAGCTCTGAAGTGAATCTGAAGGAAGAATATGGTAATTCTCGGGTTTAGGACTAGCCCTACAGATCTCTGAGTGTCTCTGGGTCCCTGTGGTGTCAAAGTTACATGGTGGCGCCTCCAGTGACCTTTGGAAATATGTGGGGACAGTTTTTGATTTCCAGATGACTTGGAGGGTGCATCTGACTTCTAACAAGCTGAGGCCAGGCTTGCTGGCTCCCCTGTAATATGTGGGACCATCCCGAACAATAACGATTTTCTCCAGCCCCAAATGCCAGTGGAGTCCCATTGAGAACACTGGATGATATCTCAGGATCCTTCCAGTGCTAATAATCTCACACTGCATGATTCTGTTCTGGCTACAACAATCAGTTTATTTTCTTCAAAGATGAAATGAGAAAAAAATTTGATCATCTTAATAGATGCAGAAAAAGGATTTAATAAAACTCAACAATCATTCATGATTTAAAAAAGATCTCTTAGCAAATTAAGAGTAGTCTCTTAACCCAATAATAGCAGGTACTACTTACAGCAAATATTATAAATAATTATAAAAAATCAAAAACATTCCCATTAGAGGAAAGAGGAAGGCAAGAATGTCCACTATCAGTCACCACTAGTGTCAACATTGTGCTTAAGTTTCTAACAAATGCAATTAAACACAAAATAAACTGAGAGGTTAAGAAATGGAAAATTGAAGACGTAATCATTGTTTACACATTGTTCCATTGTTTCTGCAAAACACCCAAATGACTCATGTAAAACTCATCAATATTTTTTTAAGTTCAGGTTTGCTGGATAGAAGATCAACATATCCAGACTTATAGCCTTCCATATGTTAGTATTACCCACATTAGAAAATTCAATTTTAAAAGATGCAATTTATAATAGCAAGAAAATCTAAGAAGTACTTGTGAATAATTATAATAAAATAAATATTATTAGAATTCAAGTAATATAAGAAGAATTGGGTAAATTGAGAGATAGACCACGTTTGTGGATCAGAAGACTTTGTTATAAAGGTATTGATTCTCCCAAAAGTAGGCTATAAATTCAATGCACGTATAACAAAAATTTCAACATGATTTATCTTCACACTTGACAAATTGATTCTAAAATTCATACAAAATAAATGTACAAAAACAGTCAAAATAATTCTGAGAAAGAAGAGAGGATTTGTCTTACTAAATATAAAGACATAGTAATTAAATCAGTGTAGTACTGATATAGGAATAATATCAATATAGATCAAATAGATCAGTAGAAGATAATAAACTTCAAACACAGATGCAAGCATATATAGGTCCTTGATACTTGGCAAAATGGTAGGGAAGAAAGGCCTCTGGTTCTTCTAGGGCAACCGAACTCACATTTCTGGTATCCAGGTCTCAGAGTCATGCACTCTAAGCAGCAACTTGGTGTTTCTACTAGAACAAACCTTTGGTGTATTGAAGTATTTTTCCAATTAGGGACATCCCTGGCAATTGTTCCAGCCTACTTCTCTGGCCTTGCTAGAATTTTTATAGGCCATCTAATATCATTCCATTAAGCCACTTTTTGTTTAAACAAACTATAGTAATTCTGTTGTCTGCAACCAAGGAAAATTTGAAATAAACATATGATTTCACGTCCAGGTATATATCCTAAGGAAAAACCCTCCGACATGTGTTTAAGCAGTCACAGACAAGAGTGTCCATTGTAAATTTGACTGTAATGCTGACAAATTGGAAACAAACAACATATCCAGTAGATGAAGGGATAAATAAATTGTGATACAGTCATATGATGGAATCTTATTCAGCAAGTAAAATGAAGTGAGCAAGTAACATAGCTCTGCGTGTATCAACATGGACAGGTATCAATTGCATAATATTGAGTGAAAAATGTTAAGTTGCAGAATACCGTGTTCAGTGATACCATTTACATAAAGCTCAATACTATTATATGCATATACATATTATATACCCATTTATTTTTATTCATATATAAAACGTAAAAACAAGATTGGAAAAATATACCCTAAATGAGAGTGGCTGCGCCTGGGGAGGGAGGACGGGAAATGGAACTGAACGTGATAAGAGAAGCAGCTTCCATTTTTTTCTAAAATTGTTCCATTTATCTTATTTTAGAAAATAAAGCATAAATTACTTCTGCGTGTTGAGTGCATGGTATTTATTATTCTTTGTACTTTTCTATGTTTCTTAACCCAATGAAGAAAGAGGAGGAAGAGGAGGGGGTGGCAGAGGAGGAAGGAGAAAGGGAGAAAGAAAAGAAGAAAGAAAGAAAGACAGAAAGAGAAAGAAAGAGAGGGAGGGAGGGAGGAAGGAAAGAAGAAAGAAAGAAAGACAGAAAGAGAGGGAGGGAGGGAGGAAGGAAAGAAGAAAGAGAGAAAGAGAGAAAGAAAGGAAGAAAGAAGGAAAGAAGCAAAGAAGGAAAGAAGGAAAGAGGAAGAAAGAAAGGAAAGAAAGAAAGAAAAGAAAGAGAGAGAGAGAAAGAAAGAAAGAAAAAGACAGAGAAAGAAAGAAAGAAAAGGAAGGAGGGAGGTAGGGAGGAAAGGAAGGCAGGCAGGCAGGCAGGAAGAAAGGGAAGAAAAGCCCGGCCCAGTGGCGCAGCAGTTCGGTTTGCATGTTCTGCTTTGACGGCCCAGGGTTCACTGGTTCGGATCCCGGGTGCAGACATGGCACCACTTGACAAAAGCCGTGCTGTGGTAGGCGTCCCACATAGAAAGCAGAGGAAGATGGGCACAGATGTCCTCAGCAAAAAGAGGAAGATTGGCTGCAGATGTTAGCTCAGGGCTCATCTTCCTCCAAAAAAAAAAAGAAGAAAGAAAAAATGATAAGAAAGAAGAAAAAATAGTACTCATGATTCTTATTGTCTCTTACATATAAATAATCACAGGGAACATTTTTCCTTCAAATCAGTGACATACACACACACAGTTTTTAAAAACTATTAAATTATTTTAAAATAGTTATCCTTAGATAATGAGAACTGTGTTTCCTTTTTCTGCGTTACCTGCCGGGAGATCAGCTGAATTTCAGGGTCAGTGGTGATAGTTACCTCACCTCAAGTGCTTGATGACCTCTGAGTACCCGATCCTTTCGAGTGCCTTTTTTTCATTGTCCTATTTCATATACTATTTCATTCCACAAGCCACCTCAAATGAACTTGGGAAATAAAGGGTACAAACCTTTAAGTTAAAAAAAAACCTTTACTCTCTAATTCTATTATTTCTAAACTTGAGTAGTATAATAGGAAGGAGTCATTGGTGTAATCTTAAAATTTGGGTCCTGGCATGCAGTTTTACGTTACTGCTCTTAAAACGTCTTCCCTCTGGACCTTGGAGCTTGTTAGGCGCTGGGAGTGGGTGTGGTGCGGGTGGGAAAGCGTGGGAGGTGGGCGGGGCCTCTCCTGGGCTGTCAGGCGTGGGGGTGTTATCTGGGTGGCGTCGATGGGCTGTTATGTTTACAGTAAGATGCTGACTGTTTTGCACTCTGGCTTGCCAAATAGAGCAGAGACTTCGGTGTTGGGGGGTTAGCGGAAACTGCTCCTGGGCCTGATTCCACTGTTACTTTGCTCTATGACATTGGTCAACGAATATAATAACGTCCATGGAAAGAGGCTGAGCTTTGAGGTCACGCATCCTTGGGCTGGAATCTGGGGTCTGCCATTACTACCTACTTGACAGTGGGCAAATTATCTTCTCTGAGCCCCGGTTTCTTAATTTACAACTGGAGATAATTATTTCTCACAAAAATAAAGTGAGGGAGCCAGCCCGGTGGCATAGCAGTTAAGTTCGCATGTTCTGCTTTGGCAGTCTGGGTTCGCTGGTTCGGATCCCAGGTGCAGACCTATGCACCACTTGGCAAGCCTTCCTGAGACGCCGTTCCACATATAAAGATGGACACAGATGTTAGCTCAGGGTCAGTCTTCCTCAGCAAAAGGAGGAGGATTGGTGGCAGATGCTAGCTCAGGGCTAATCTTCCTCAAAAATAAACAAACAAATTAATTTAAAAAAATAAAGTGAAGATTAAATGAGATCGTTTGTCCTATGCACAGTACCTGGCAATATTGGAGACCAGGTAAATTTTAGTTCCCATTTTGCCCCTCATCTTTACTAGATCTGCCAGATAGCATAGTTGTAAGGATAAGATATAACAAGGATGTGGAAAAATTTTTTGAACGGAAGGAAGAAAGCTATTTTAGAAAGCAAAGCATTACTAAGTGATGAGTAGTTTTACTCCCAAGGCGGAACTTGTCAGCAATTTTAGTTTCTCTGTCGTATGGAATCTGCTGCCTTCCTTGACCTGAGGAAAGAATGAGCAGAAATGTGACCCAACTGTGATGGGTCTGTCTATCACTGTCTTCCAGAAATTCTGAATTTGCCCACCTATAGTTAGGCCCAAACTCTGGAAACCTGTACTCCCTTCCAACTCATCTGCCTGGTCCCACCACTTCTGTTAAGTCATGGCTGTCCAGGCTAGCTATGGCTTCTTTGGTTAAGATGGCACTTCTTTCTCTCTTTACGTTGAAAACCGTTCGTGGCTGGTATGACCATCTGGCTAAAGACATGTCAAACTGGATATATTTTTTGCCCAGCAACTAGGAGGAAAACCAGAATAAGATCCATGTACATTTCCCAGAATCTCAGCAAGATGCTAAGGACATTTGTGTTGGAGGATGTTGAAATTAGGCACATGAGAAGTCCCATTGTCCCTTCTTGCCTTGTTACTGCAGATTGAGGGGAATCAACATTGTCCCCAGAAGAAAGCTATACAGTTACCCTCCAGGAAGGGTGAATTCCTGCTACATAGACCATTCCAAGGTCTGCCCAGCAGCATCATATTCTGGGGAGTGGTTTGTGAGTCGGTGCTGTACTATTACCCCCCTTTGCCCCAATAACAAATACCCACTGTCACACAGACACACACTACCACCACCACCACCACCACCATCACCACCACCACCACCACCATCACCACCACCACCACCCACCACCACCACCACCACCACCACCATCACCACCACCACCACCACCACCACCACCCACCATCTCCAAATGAGACTTAAAATCTGATTGGTCTCCTGAGCAGTAGTCTTATGACACTGTTCTCCTGGGACTATCTGCAGGTGATATTTATATGGAATGGGAGGGAAACATACTAAGGGGAAAAATGGGGAAGATGTGGAGATGGGAAGGACTTTAGGGTATCTGCTCTCTGGCCTCTCTCCAGGATTTTGGCTGCACCCTACAGGGGGTGGACTATAAGCAAAGCTAAAGGAATTTTGGATTGGGTTGGGCTAAATTATGCTGTGAGGAGACATCTCAGTGGTTTCACACACAAAAGTTTATTTCTCATTATGTCAGTGTTGGTTGCCTGTTGCAAGGTTGCTCCCCTCTAAAAGGTAACTTGGGAATCCATGTCTCTTGCATCGTGCTATGCCTCTGGAACATATAGCACCCCCATCCCTGGAAAGGGTTGGAGAACTCACAGCCCTTCTTTGATGATTTGGCCCAGAAGTTTTCCCTTATACACCAATTTCCCTTATAAACCAATGGCCAGAACTAGTCACATAGCCCCAACTTAATTGGAAGAGAGGCTTGGAAATGAATTCATGTGACATGAAAGGGGACTTGGTGAGCACTGAACATGGTCTCTGCAATGAAATATTTCCATGAAGGCTCGAGTGACAAGGGTAGCAGGGTTGAAGAGAGGGCCATTCTTGCCTTTCTGTGAGGAAAGCATGTCTCTGTGAGGGCTGGAGGCAATGCAGACCTGTTTGGCACCTTCAGGGTTTTGAAGCTGTGGGACCATGGAGAGACAGGCCGCTGGCCAAGAAAGCAACTTTTCCCAGAATATGGAATACACCAGCAGCAACAGCTGTGACAAGTGGTTGGGGTGTAGGGGTGAACCACATCCACAAGGAGAGAAGCTTGTAGAAGAACGTGAGACCCGTGTGTAAACATATAGAGAGTCCCCTGAATCTCTGGCCCGGAATTTGCAGGCTGGGGCCTATGAGGCAGTAAATTTGGTCATCACTGTTGATACTGCCCCAACAGAATCCATGGATGCATGCTTTACACCTCCACTGCTTGTCAGATAAGGACATGAATCATCTATATGGCTGTGTTTTCACACTGAAGAACCATTTCCCATTTAGATTGAGTTAAAACATTTTAGATTCATACTCTATGATGAGCTTTTAGATTCATTAACTCAGGGATCCTCAAAGTGTGATCCTGGGACTGGCAGCATCATTATCTCCTGGGAACATGATAGAAATGCAAATTCTTGACCTCTATTCCAGGCCTAATAAGTCAAAAAGACTGCGAGTAGGGCCCAGAAACCAGTGTTTTGAGAAGCCTCCTCCCCTCTGCCCCCGCTTCCCCCCCCCCCCCCCGGGGATTCAGTAGCAAGGTGAAGTTTGAGGACCACTCATTAGCTCATTGAATCCTGGTAACAATCCTCTAAGGGCGCTCTTCTTCCCATATTACAGAATAGGAACTGAGGATCTAATTACAAAGTACCACATTTTGAGTCAAGACTCAAACCCAGGTTCCTGCCTCTACGTCCTGTGCTCACAATGGGGTTAGAATCCTTTCCCCAGCAGAAATTTGATCCCCAGTATTTTAGGTCATAAGTCTGGGCTGAAAGGGCTGGAGAGAAAATCTGTTTCAAATTTGTCATCTTACAGATGAAGCAAACGAAACCCAGAGAGGTTAGAACAGATACTTAATGGCAGAGCCAGTAACTGGAACATTTCCTGAAGCCTGGGGCAGTGAACTTTCCACTAGGGCATGAAGGAACCATAATTTAATTCTGTCTGAGGCCATGTTTCTGCTTAACTGATCTGATTAAGTGTCTGAATTGGGACAGGCCACCTGCGTTTTCTGCCTTTCTCCCCCCACTCCCTTCTCCTGCTCGGCCTTGGAAGTAGTCTGTGAGGCATCGTGACTCAGCGGTGGCTCTAGCAGGAGGGATCCCTATGGTCTGATGACAGAAGACCCCAAAATGAATTTCCAGTGTTGCAAAAAGCCTGCAAGGCATTGGTCCCTGAGTAACACAGGACCCACTAGGGCCCTGGGAGTACCTGGCCTCCTTCCCAGCTTGCAAAGTCTCCTTGGGGTCGTGGATTCCAGTTTCTAAGCTGGAAGAGGATCTGAATCTTAAGCCTCCTTTCCTTCCTGGGTTTTGGGGGTATAATTTCGTGAATACTTAGTGAAAACTGAGCCTGGGATTTGGGTCCAGAAGACGGAGATTTGATCAGACTCGCCAGCCATGTGACTCTATGACATAGTCTCTCGGCGATTCTGTACCCTGACAAATGCACTGAAAAGATGACGAAGACATCACGTACTTCACACACGGTTGTTACCCGAATTAAATGGCGTAAACCTACAGCAGCCCTTGGAAGAGGGCTAAGAATTGCCAAGTTAGCACTTTCCTCTTGTTTTGAATTTTTTATCGAAGTATAACACATGCAGAAGAATGCACAAATCATAAACATACACCTCAATGAAATTTCACAAATTGAGCACACCCAAGTAACAGGCACTTAGATTAAGAAACAGACCATTACCAGCATCCCAGAAGCCCCCAGGTGCCCTTCCAGGTGCTTACCATCACCCCTCCCTAAAGGATAACCATTATCTTGACTTCATAAATTAGTTTGCTTGTTTAAAAATGTTGTATAAATGGATCAATACAAAATTCTTTTGTGTTTGGGTTTTTTCACTCAACATTATGTTTAAAAGGCCCAATACTTTTCTGTTTATATTTTAATGCTTAACTATGCCCACCTTAATGACTTGCAGCATCTTGTACTGCCCACTTTCTGCCTCGTGTCTTGTGCCAACAAAGTGTTTATCTTTACCCTAGAAGGCTAGACAGCTGATGGACTATGGTGACTGTGGTGGACTATGGTGCTTTCCCAATCTACTCCTGCCTCAATGAAGTCAGAACTGTGGGTCTTCAGGAGATGACAGCCAGAGTGCTTAGGTGACACTGAGCCAATGTCCTCAGCTATCAGATCTCCTATACAGGGATGCTAGCCCTAGAGGGACGACACCCCTGCTCTCCTGTTCTGGCTACTGCTTACTTACAGGGGAAACCAGCCCAAAGAGGGCTTCTTCAAAGCTCTGCCTCTCTTCTTTGCACCTCCTCTCACAAAACCACGGGATGAATAATAGATAAAATCACTGCATTTGAATAGGACAGCTCTCGGGATCTCAGAATATCTTACTGAGGCATTAGAGGAAAGTTCTCTTCTCCACAGCCCACGGAGGTGAAGAGAGGATGGAACATACCTGTGCTCAGGCCTTTGGTGTCTGCAGAAGCAGGATTAACACGAGACCTCAGGATTCTGGGGCCACATTTTTCTTCTTGTCTGGGGAAATGCCCCTTTGAACCCCAGGAAACCCCGAGTCATGCCTAGATGTATAAACAAAAAAGAGGGCTGTGTGGGGACCTATTCAACTTCTCTTTGCTTTATAGCCTGTAACCCAGCCCCAGACCTGCACCCACCTCCTCGTAGACAAAGAAAAAGCCGACCATAGTTTCTAAGGTTTTGGAAACCAGTGGCTCAGCTGTATTGCCTTAGGGATCACTCCATGCTGATCCTTGGTGGTTCAGGCTTGATGTCAGTAAAGTTATGACTTCGGTTTTTTAGGATAATAAGATCGCAGGCACCAGGATTTTAGAGTTTGAACGTCCTTCAAGTAGCCCAGTTCCTCAGTCACTCTAAATGTCCCTTTCATTGCATCCTAGAAAAATTACTTACCTATTTTTTAACTTTTTCAGTGAAGGAGAGCTGACTCGTCTGACCTCACCCTCCTTTGAAACATCCTGTTCTCATGCTGAACAACTGTGTGTGTTAGGAAAGTCCCTTGTTGAACCAAAATTTTCCTCTAGTAACTTCCACCCAGTAGACCTGTTTTTTTCCTCTAGAGTCAACGAGATTTATTCCACTCCATATACCAGATCTTTAACTATCTGAAAAATAACTATGGTGTAACCCCCTTGGGTTACTTATTGAATTCCTACTTTTGACAGGAATTGAATCCTCTCTTCTCAAAGTTAAATATTCTTAGTTTTTAAAATATTTATTATAAGAAGTGGTTTGCTAACTCCACTTTCAAGTGTTTCTGGTTTGTCAATGTCATTCTTGAAATGCAAAGCCTCATGTCAAAATGTATTATTCACCTGTAAAAATCAGAGGATTGTAATACCAACAGATTGGTAGTTCAACAGATCAATGGATTTCAGTGTAAACCCAGAAACAGTTCCAAATATGTGTACAAGACTTTAGTGTATGGTAAGATTTCTGTCTTGCATAATTTGTCATCATAAATTCCAGATGTAGTAAAGAGTTCAATGTCAAGTAAATGTCCTAAGAGAAAACATTGGTGTGGTTATATAATGTAAGGGTGTGCGATGACTTTCTAGGTATAATTCTAAAGGCAGAAACCATGACGAAAATGACTAATAAATTTGATGGCATAAATGTATCATGTATGTGAAAATATCATCAAAAAATAAAGAGGCAAATGATAAACTGAAAAATATTTTCGTAACATGCATATCGAAGGATGAATACATTTACAACGAAATGATCTCAAAATTAATTTTTAAATAAAAGAATCATGTTAATAGAAAAAGCAAAATAAATGCGCAGGCAATTTAAAAAGAGATTTAATATAGTAAATATATGAAAAATGTTCAACTCTACAAGTAAAAGAAGACATTCTCATTAAACAAATATTGTTATTCATCAATAAAGCTTTTTAAAAACAAGCGAAAAAAACTCCACTAACTGTAGTCAGTGTTAGCGGGCTATGGGGGAAAGTACACTCTCATAGTCTGCTGCTTTGAGGGTGAAATGGTACAATTCTTCTGGTGGACTATTGGATAATATTGACAAAAACTTAAAAAAAGAGATACGTGCATACCACCTGACCCAGCAAGTCCACCTCCGGGTAATCATCTTCAGCAAATAATCAGTATTGTGCCTAAATGTATATATGTATATAATATATATATGTGTAAAAAATATATATAATATATATATTAACTAAGTAACATTGAGCACATACCCTAATATATCTGTACACCTTTCATAAATTATTTACTTGTAGTATCATAATAATATAGTATATACATTAGAAAACATATGAAATAGATATATTAAAGGATGAGTCAACAAAAAGAAGTACTAATATAGATTTCTCCCTGCAAATGAAATGAATTATCTTGTACAACTCCTGTGGTGGGAACTCTTGACCCTGGGGAACACTGGTTTTATTATATCAGAAGGTGGAAACATCTTAAATGTCCACAAACAGTCAAGTGTTATGTAAGTTGTGTTTACTGCGAGGGTCAATACGATGGAATAATGTATAGCATTTTAAAAGTACAGTGTAGAATAAGCCGATTATAAAACAATTTATGTAGGTGTTCCAATTCCCTGTAATGGTAAAGTAGCTTATAGTAGAATAAGCTTCCCACAGATTATTATCATAAATTCCACGCAAAGTATGAAACACAAGAATTTTAAGGCCCCGAGGAGGGCCCAAAGGCAGGTGTTTATAGTGGGGAGCTGATCCTTGAAAGCAGGGAATTGCACCTGGGTAAGATTCACATTCGTATGCTTTTGTCCTGGAGCCACTCCCAAGCACTCCATCTGGGACAGCTAGAACTCAAGCAGAAAGCTGGGGAACTAGTGGGTGCCAGAGTCATGACGCAGAGTTTGGGGTAGCCAGAACACCTAGAAAGTGAGCGTGGAAATCTCCAAAAGGAGGAGCCTGGAGATGAGCTCCCAAATTTACATGTAAACTTTGACCAAATCCTCAGGGGACCCCTTACTCAGGCACGTGTCGGGAGACTTGAGGAGCCCAGCAGAAAGCAAAGCTGGACGGTTGAAAGGACTAAGCAGAGACTTCAGGGGCTGCCCACCATGGGAGAGGCAAAATGTGGAGTCTGAGTCTCGTCAAATTAACTGCCTGCTGGAGTAAAAATCAACACTCCTCCGAGGAAGAAAGAAGAATCCAGAGTCTCTACAACACGTCATCCACAATGCCCAGTGTAGAATAAAAACTATTAGACATGGAAGAAACAGGAAAATATGACCCATGGTGAAGAGAAACAGCAGTTCATAGAAAAATAGCTGAAGATGACCCAGATGCTGGACTTAGCCACAAGGATTTGAACACAGCTGTTATCAAAATGTGTAAGAACTTAAAGTAAAATATCGTTAAAATGAACAGATAGGGGATCTCTGAAGAGAAATGAAAAAGAAAAGAAGAAAAAGAACCAAATGGAAATGTAAGAACTAAAAAGTATAGTTCTGATTCAGAGAATTCACTGGATGGGCTTACCAGTAGACTGGAGTTGGAGAAGAAAGGGTTAGTGAACTTGAAGATAAATCAATAGAAATCATCTAATCTGAAGAATAGAGAGAAAAAATGAACAGAGCCTCAGTGATCTGTGGGACCTTATCAAGTGAGCCAGCGTATATGCCCTGTGATCAAATCCAGCCCTTGCGAGGTTTATCTGACCCATCCTTTTTATGGTAGTAATTGTGACTGTACTGCCTGGTTATCAGAAAAAATTGGTAAACACTGCACCTACACGTCAATATTATGCTTTATATTTACATATCCAGGTTACATTTCAGCTTCTATCAGTTCAGACTGACAGTTCTCTAACACTATTTATTAACATCAGTGGTAGCAATTTTCCCTGAAACTGGGCACTGTGCAACCATTTGAGAGACAGTTCTCAATGAGTCTCGTGTTTCTATGCATCTTGTGAGCAGAAGCAGCGATGCTTTTGTTCTAGGCTCTCTTTTTCATGATCTGCGTATAGCAAACCTCTTTGGAAGATAGAGATAGTTTTTCCTTCCAGAGCAGAGGGCAGGTTTTATTTTTACTGTCCAGTATAACAAAGATTACGTCTCCCTCCAGGACGAAGGGCCAGCAGGCTTACTGCCCATTAGATCTGAGTTCCCTAAGCTTCAGGGTTCTTCTCCTGTAGCTCGGCCCCGTGAGTGTGCAGGTGTCACATAGCCCTCTTCATGTTGTCCGTGAAACGGGCTTGAGGACTTGGTGCTGACATTCTGACTGTTGCTATTGCTGTGAGTAATAAAGTTCTTTGTCCTTCGCTCAGGAGTCTTGCGTCTTCTGCGGGCACCCATGAAGCGGTGGCAGGCTACCCTGCTAGCTTGTAAGTAGAGTTACACCTCATACCCTTCACAATTTTTGACAACCACCTCCTCATTATCAAAACCCTGAAGGATTGTTAAAACAAGAAATCAGACTCCTACTTGCTGAGAACTGGGCACCCTCTCCCCCTCCTTCCTTCTCCTCCCCAGCGACAGGGTCCTACTATTCCAGCTCAATTTCACGTTATCCCAACACCCTCCTCTGTCCTCTGTGTGGTCCCTTGTGGACCACCCAGTACTCTCACTGTGGAGAAAGCTGTTTCCTTGAAAGTGGTTCCTCTGCCTAATTTCTCTTGCAGTTCCTTTAACACGAGACAAAGCGGGTCTTTCCCTACTCAATTAATAATGTCTTGAAAATGCAAACAGCCAGGAGGGCTGTGTACTACATGAGGATGAGTTAGTGAGGGCTGCATGTCACAGAAGACATCAGAACATTCCTTGTCGTCCTGAGGAGGAGGCCAGAAAAAGTGCAAGAGAGGAAGTTTAGAGACTTGGGAGGGAAATGTCCTTCCATTTGGCTGGGGTTGGGCCTATCCCACCCAGGGCACTGCCCCCAAAAGGTCTGCCCCATCTTGTGGGCAGCTTCATACTCCAGCTCCTATTCTATAACTGTGCTCCTCGTCCAGCAGCTGGGGGTCTGCTTTCTGGGTTTCACTCTAAGAGGTCAGTGAGGAGAGAGCAGTGGGTTAGGTTCATGGGCTGAGTGGGTGGGGAAATGAGCTGGGCAGCACAGCTTGTACTCAAACCAGATAGGAGGGCTTTGCCAGGGTTATTGCATATTGCTCTTCATTTCCATGATTATTAATCTTGGCTCTGTGCTTGGGAAAGGGAGAAAGCAGAAACAGACATTGGCCATTGTAGAAAAGAGAGGAATGAGGAATGCTGCTTCTGAGGTGTGATCCCTTCTCCCTCCACAAAAGGAGACATGAACTTGATCGTAGATAACGTGAAACTTCCTTACACTTGGAAGTTGAGATCCAGTAAAGACCAGAGTGGCAAGTGATGGATTTATGGACTGCTGGAGGGAAATCAAGGACAGCCTGGCTGTGGGGGGCTCCAGGAAGGGAGTAGAACAGATGAGGCAATTGCCCTGTTGCCAGCCTGGCCCACTCATCTCTCTCTCTGTGTCTCTGTGGGGGCCCAGGATAGGGACACCCCATCAGGGCCTGGACCCAGGGATGGCAGGAAACTGAGCCTGGATCACGACCTTCCTATGCCCCTTTCTCTGTGCTGGGAAATCGTCTCTTATTTTCAGCCAGTAGAGGTTTCAGAGGGTCAGTTAGTGTGGCAAGAGAGGCAGGAAGATGCTGTGCCATCTCCTAGGTGAGAAAATTAGGGTGAGAACTCAGTCCTAGGGGGTCTCAAAAGCTTTTCCTTGATTCTTAGAAAATAATCATGTGCTACATGAGGAAATTCAGACCAGGTTTTCTAGAGACCAGAGAGTAAGAAGGTGAAAAACATATTTTTGGTTTTGTTGTTGGAGAAACTCAGCAAATCTAGATTCTGAATCTTTCACATTAATCAAGGTATGTTTTCATCTTTATTGTAATTTCAAGTAGATCAACAAATGCAGATATTATCTCCCTGCCTATTATCATCCTCTGTTAGGATCAAACAGCCCAAAATGATGTACAGAGGACTTTCTGCCTCTTTCCAATGCCCCACCTACCTGATAATTTCGAGGAACAACAGCAGAATGGAGAACAGAAGGAAATTCTTTCTCTCATTGACTTGATTCTATCTCTGAATTGACTGTCTGGATCCCATTAGCAATCCAGGTCCCATTCAAAGTTTTTCTTCACAGGATATCTGTTACTGCCTGGCAGAGTCCCAGCCAAGGATGGGGCAACTGGCCCACTCCAAGCCCCTGGCTGAGGGGACAAGGACCTGATTAATGAAGCTTGTCCAGGCTGGGCATGGCCAAGTAGGCTCCCTCTCTTGGGGATTTGAACTAAGAGAAGTAGAAGAACTTCCTGGTTGGTGGGTATTTGTGTTGAAAGATGGTGAAAACCTAGGAGTTGAAGCAACCATGCTGAGCCATGGGCGCATCAGCGGGAGCATAGACTAAGTTTTGCCAAAACCCTTTCTGATGCCCACAAGGCTCTGCTGGATCGGGCCCCACTGCCTCTGGTTTTGCTCTCCGTCATTCACCTCTGCTCCAGCTGCCCTAGTCTCCTGGGTCTTCCTCAAACATACCAGGCACGTTCCCACTCAGCGCCTTGGTGCTTTCATTCTTTCCCCTGGCCTTTTTAACGGGAAGTTAGCTGTACGTGAAGGGGCACCCGGCATTAAGACTTACAGGGACACTATCCGCCACTCCCGTACACAGCCTGGCGTCTGACAGGGCTCGGTCGAAACCTCACCTTGCCAGTCACCATTTGTGTCACTTTGCACTAGCTCATTAACTTCCCCAAATCTCAGTTTCCTCATCTGTACAGAGGGTACCATCAACATTGCAGGATGCTTGTGATGGTCAAATGGAATAACAGACATAAAGATCGACCCTTGATACAGCCACTTGGTAGGCTCTGGAAACATCAGTCCACAGGTGTTCCTCTTTTATTAGTTTACATTGCCTTTGTCTATGTTTTTAATAGCTTTTTAAAAATTGTTTAAAAACCCCCCATGAACATCATAAAAACATGAAAAGGATAGAGGAGTATGAAGAAGGAGGAAAAAATTATCACTTATAATCCCATCACCTGGAGGCAACCACTTAACAGGGTTTTTTTTTTTAATGTTCCCATAAAACTTCATTGGCCCATCCTGATCAAGTTTAATAACGTTTAATAGATTTTTTAAAAGATGTGAGTAGTAGTAACAATTAATTATTCTTCTGTAATAACAATGATATATGAACTCCTGGTCAAGATCAGCAGCTTGTTCCTTTACCAAAAAAGTAAATCCACCCTCTCGGGACAAATGGCACATGAGGAGTGGTGTACATTTCCTTCTTTTTAAAAAAATTGGGGCTATACCCCAATACTTCATTTTTCCATTTAAAAATTTGTCAGTGTGATTATACACTCCGATATACTTCCTTCTGTGCCATTTCGAAAACCCTGAAACAGCTCCATTCCCTGTATGTTGATCCAAGTTTACGTTCAGCCATCGTACCTCCTGCAGCTCAGAAATAATTGAAACATGAGTGTGAGGAACTTTATCCTCTAGGGAGGGTGAAGACGTGTGTTAATGGTTTTCTACTGTTTTCAGCTCTGCAAGTTGGGAAAAGCAAAAGCTTCCTACAGAAAATGGCATTTACTTTGGAAAGAAAATAAACAGAGATATCACTGTGCAGAGATGGGCGACCAATTGAGTCCCTCAGCCTCCCTTCCATGCTCCCCCACTGGCTGTCTTCCCTGATTTCTTATCGCTGGAAAGTTCCCTGGCTGAAATTACCAACCCTGTTGCTTAGCAGTTCATCTGCGCCTCCCTGTTCCCCTCCTGTCCCCAGGAACTCAGGGCCATGTGTTCCCTTGGCCCATATGCTGATAAGCATCTTCCCTCCCAACCTGCCACCAGCCCAGGCACCAGCCAGGGCCACCTGCTCAGTGTCTGGCCCTCCCTGACTTCCAGAGGCAAGAGTTGGTGTGGGAGGAGAGTGAAGTGGAGAGACGTAGGGGAAAAAATGATTCCTCAGACAAAGGGACTCCAGGGTCTCCCATGGACCTCGTCCCCTAATCCTTCCTGTGGTCCTCATCCCTTCTTTTAATTGATCTCTGCTTGGAGGATGCTTCAGGGAACAAAAACAGCCAAAAATGGAGCTAGGAAAAGAAGGACATTGCCACAGGGAGAATCTAAACCACCAATTTCCACGTAGCTTGTTAGCCTCCACTAAATAAGCAGGTGATGCTGAAGGCTGGGGGTGGCGGGGAGGGCGGGGAGATTTCAGGGCAGAACCTCAGCACCACCAGGCTTTTTTTCTGGGTAATGGGTCTTGCATTCTGCTATTCCACCCTCATCTGCGGGGTGCTGTACAAATACTTCCTTATGCTGCTTAGCCAATTTACAATCCTTTATTATTTCACTAACTTATTATATATGTGAGAAATGCTGTCCTTCTTTATCTAGCATAGGGCTACCTGAGTTACCTTCTAAAATGAGCAATTGTGGATGGTAGGAAGCCATCTTTCTGCAGTCAACATATAAAAAACACCTGCTGTGACCCAAGCAAGATGGCTGTATTGGAATTAGAAAAGTTAGTCACTGGAGAAGCTGACGTAGTTTTCCAAAGGGGCACAGAAGGTCTTCTGGGTAGGGAGGATAGACCCCCGAAATTAAAGCTAGCGAGACCTGTTAAGGATAGAATAGAGAGCTTCCCATCAAGGCCTGGTGGAAGGGAAGAACAATGAGAGTGCAATAAAACCTGAAGAAAGACAGAACATAGGTTAATGAGGAAGAGCCCAGGGTGGTGGAGGAGGATGTTTGTGTCCAGTACCTGGCTGTTGTCAGTAGCCCTGCTGGACCTGGCAGCCTAGCACAGCACTTGTGCCCCCAGGGAGCATGTAGGGTGTGTATCCAGAGTGAGAATGGAAAGAAAATAGGGACTCCAGGGATGGAGTGTCCTTGGATCATCCTCCCTCGAGGACTACTGTGAGAACATGGGCCGAGGAGGCATCATGACAAAGGACCAATGGGCAGCTGGCAGCCTGGGGAAGCCCAGTGTTCAAGAATATCCTCCAGTGGCAGGGAGAAGTGGGGCCCTTGTGAACTGCTCAGAAGGCAGCAACCTCCCCATCCAGGTGTGGATGTCAGATGGATGCTCCTTTGAGACAGTGTAAGCCTGCAAAAGTTCTAGGGAGAGAGGAACTCAAGAGAACATCTCAGATCTTCTACTTATTTGACATTTGGGGTTTTACCAGGTTTTAATTTAAGTTCATATTTGTCACACTTATTATATAAGAAGCAAATGTTAACTATAGGCAATATAAATCAAAATAAGGAAAAAATGACCCATATTCTCATTGTCCAGGGATTGAAAGGTGTTAACATTTTGGTATGTTTTCTTCCAGTCTGTTTTCCATACAATAGGACAGTATATACTATCTTCTAATTTGTTTTTTACACTTAAAAATGATGTTGACAATATTTTCCCATATCACTTACAAATTTCTTATAATATATCTTAAAATGGCTGTACCACACTTCACTGCACCATTATACCATGGTCCAGTTAACAAAGCCCTATCATTAGACCCTGAGAGTATTACAAGTTCTTTTGAGCTCCTATTTTGTGTATGATTCTGGGGCAGGATCTATGGTGGAGGAATACACAGAAGGATGAGACATGGTTCCTGCTCTTAGTTATAATTTCACTGAGGACTTCCAGTCAATATGGCAGACTGAGGGACTATAGAAAGGTGTTCCTTCCATCCACCCACATATAAATCTGCATATAATATAACAAAAATAAATTCAAATGCACACAGGGCTCCAAAGAAAGAGAGAGAGCTTCCCAGGGTCAGTAATGAGGCAGGAACTCAAAGCCAGAGTGTGGGG